>NC_068998.1:48146605-48148138 GCF_001194135.2 Octopus bimaculoides
ATAGATGTATGCAAATATTTACACGTAAATGTTAAACACGCACTCACACACACACAAATACATACGGGTCTTATGCTGCAGACAGACATACAGATAGACAGCCAGACAGACATACAGATAGACAGCCAGACAGACAAATAGATAGATAGATAGATAGATAGATAGATAGATAGATAGATAGACGCAATGAAAAGCCTTTTACGGGTTCGAATATCTATATTTGAGCTAGACTTAAACACATTTTTATTCTCTGTTATTGCTTCGCATCTTCTCACGATTGTGTGTGTGTGTGTGTGTGTGTGTGTGTGTGTGTGTGTGTGTGTGTGTGTGTGTGTGTGTGTGTGTGTGTGTGTGTATGTATATACAATTGGCAATCCGTCGGTTACGACGACGAGGGTTTCAGTTGATCCGATCAACGGAACAGCCTGCTCGTGAAATTAACGTGCAAGTGGCTGAGCACTCCACAGATACGTGCATCCTTAACGTAGTTCTTAAAATGATTCCACCTGGCACAGAGTGTAACATGGCTGGCCCCTTGAATTACAGGTACTATTCATCTTTGCCAACTGTGGGGACTGAAGCAACATGAAATAAAGTCTCTTGCTCAAGGACACAACGCGTCACGGGATTTCGAACCCACGACCTTACGATCGTGATTCGCATAAAGTAACCGCCAAGCCACGCGCTTTAACTATATATAAAACCGTTAGTCCAACAAAATATATTTCGTAAGAAGAAGAAGAAGAAGAAGAAGGAAGGTAGGTTACAGCAAACATTGTGCTCAATATTACAGATTTGCTTGTCATTTGTTTGACCTTAACCAGTTGAGCATGTCCCTTGGTGGCTGACGATATGTGCATCTCTGATCACGAGCAGAAGTAGTGGGGGAGCATCATAGCCATGTGTTGAGAGGAATTCGTTGAGGTTTGGACAATTCGCCTTTGGAAACATGGGTGATTCGTTCAACATTCTTAAACAATCCTTATTCAGGAACCTTTTGAGCGGGAAGGGCTACTCGACCTGAAGAAAATTCTAACTGGGCCCCACCGTCATGTCGCACACATATGGTTGTGATGCATGTGCTTGGTGTACCCTTATCAGACGGGTAGTCATGATGGGTATACTGGGCTTCGGATATTTGTACCCCAGTGTCACTTTGATGGTATGCACTGCTCTCTCACTGAACAATAATAATAATAATAATAATAATAATAATAGTTTCAAATGTTGGCCAGAGGAAAGGAGTGTGTCGATAATAATGACCCTAGTGCTCAACTGGTGGTACTCATTACATCAAGTCCGAAAGGATGAGCTGCAAAGATGACCTCAGGTGAATTTGAACTCAGAACATTAAACACGGACGAAATGCTGCCAAACATTAAATCCTGCTCGGTAATGCTTCTGCCTGGTCGTCGACCTCATAATAACAACAACAACAACAATATTATATATATATATATATACATGTATATATACGTGTGTGTGTGTATATGTGTATGTATATATATATATATGTGTGTGTGTGTGTGTGTA
>NC_068998.1:48148148-48149155 GCF_001194135.2 Octopus bimaculoides
ATGTATATATATATATATGTGTGTGTGTGTGTGTGTATGTGTATGTGTGTCTGTATGTATGTATTTATGGTCTCTTATATGTATGTATTCATATATGTACGAATGATACAGCGAGAGAGAAAATACACACAGGGATGTACGAATTCAACTGCACACTTATACACACGCGTTTGCATACAAGCGAACTGTGTGTGCAGTCAGAGGGTAAACACACATACATTCGCATTATATATACACACGTACATATACGCACCGTGTTTGTAAACGAGGCAACTATGTGTAATCAGATGGCAAACTCGTAAAAATCAAGATATCATTACAATGGAGAAGGTTAAAAGACTCGCCACATCGAAACAGTAATAATGTTACTACTACTACTACTACTACTACTGATACTAAATAATATTAATAAGAATAATAATAATAATGACAATAAAGTGAATAAACAAATTGTATGCATGGTGTCTCCCCAGAGACTCGAATCGTATTCATGGGCAAATTTTAATTTAAACTCTGCATCGGCCATTTTGAAACAGTAATTTCTTATTACTGTTGGGAATTCCATCTACAATTCTCTCTCTCTCTCTCTCTCCTTTTCTCTCCCTCTTTCTCTCTTTCTCCCTCTCTCTCTCTCTCCTTCTCTCTCTCTATACCATTCTATCGTCGTCACCGTCAACACAGCAACCACGGCCATCATCATCATCATCATCATCAAGAACATCATCATCATCATCTTTATCGTCATCATCACCACATCCTTCAGCTTCATCCTGCAAGTAATTAGCATAACCTATGACATCATCATCACCATCATCATAATCCTCGTCATCAGCAACGTCACCAACATCATCGTCTTCACAACAAACATCATCCTCATTTTCATCATCATAATCATTAGCATAATCAATGACGTCATCATCATCATCATCATCCTCATCATCATCATCATCACCACCATCATTATAATCGTTGTCGTCCTCGCAATCAGCATTTCAAAATTGTCCAGG
>NC_068998.1:48149444-48150706 GCF_001194135.2 Octopus bimaculoides
CCTTGGCAAACAGGACACAGTCGTGTGTCGATAAGCCAGCTGGAGGAGATGTCCTCCTGGGGCTAAAAGCAACAGTAACATCCACCCCTAGGGGTCAGCCACACTTAAGTGGCAATATACTACACTATATATATATATATATAGGCACAGCTGTGTGGCAAGAAGCTTGCTTACCAACCACACGGTTCCTGATTCAGACCCACTGCGTGGGAGATGTCTTTTACTATAGCCTCGAACCGTGCAAAGAAATATGATAATTTGACGCTCGGTGAAAGGAGAGAGTTGTTACCGTTTCGAGCATTGCTCTTCGTCGGAAAGAGAAAAGCCTAAAGAGGAAGAAAGAAATGTAAGGAAACTTCGCCAATAATACACGTACGAGTAAAGGCGCGTAGCATAGTGGTTAGGGTATAGGCTTCAAGATCGTAAGGGCGTGAGTTCGATTCTCGACGGCGCGTTATGTCTTTTTGAGCAAAATGCTTTATTTCTTGTTGCTCCTGTTCACAATGCTGGCAAAAGTGAGCTATACCTGTAATTCAAACGGACCAGCCTTGTCACAATCTATGTCACACTGAATCTCTCTGAAAACTACGTTAATGTTACGCATGTCTGTGGAGTTCTCAGTCACTTGCACGTTAATTTCGCAAGCAGACTGTTCCGTTGATCGAATCAGCTGGAATACTCGTCGTCGTAAACGACGGAGAAACGGGTCATATGTACGTACGTATGTATGTATGTATATATATGGTGAAGCATACCACTGAATATCTGTATGTTTGTGTGTGTGTATATAGATATGTATGTAAATATGTATATATGTGTATATATGTGTGTATATGTATGCGTACATGAATGTGCATGTGGATATGTATTTGCATATGTATATATGTATTTGGCATATATGTGTGTGCGCGTGTGTGTAAATGTATGTGTAGATGTGTCTAAGGTGGTGGTGGTGTTGGTGGTTGTGTGGATATTCATACACCATACACCTATAAAACTACAACACTACCATCATCATCAACCCCATCCCCGCACGCACACACACACACACACACACACACACACACACAAACACACACCACACCACCACTATGTCACTCCTAAACACCACGCCACCACAGGAGTGCACTACCATTCTGTCACACAACACACACCACAGCTACATCGCCGCACCACATCACCCGTCTAGACCACACCGCCTTCACATTGCAGTACTAAACTCAGCCAAATCCACCACCACCGCCACCACCACCACCGCCACC
>NC_068998.1:48151015-48151757 GCF_001194135.2 Octopus bimaculoides
CCACCACCGCCGCCGAGACACTACCACCACAACCGCTACCACCACTACCACTACCACCACCACCACCACCACCACCACCAGTGGCGATGCCATGTTTCCCCGCCGCCACAGCCAGCAACGCTTCCATGTCTCATCACAGATATATTGCCACCTTCACGACCATAACCACCACCGCCATCGCCAACGACACCATGTCCCACCACCGCCATTGCTGCCAACAACAACAACAACAACAACAACCCTGCCGTGTCTTAACCGCCATGTTGATAGTAGGAGGTCAAACGGGGTTAACGTTATCGTTTCTCCAAGGTCGAGGTCATTGGTCGTACGATGTAAAAGATGAATTAAAATGCATCTGTTAATGGAGACAGAATGCTGTGTGTGTGTATGTGTGTATGTGTGTATGTGTGTATGTGTGTGTGTGTGTGTGTGTTTAATACGTATGTGTGTGTCGGGAGGGGGGTACGCGTAGAATTTGGACGTGTGTGAGTGGGGAGAGGGGATTACGTACGGAATACGTATATTTGTGTGTGTAATTATGCGTTGAATACATATATGTATGTAGGTGTGTGTATGTGTGTAAATAAATTTGTGTAAGTAAATATATGTGCGTATATATGCATAGGTATATGTGTATATACATATATATATATATGTATGCGTATATAATTATATATATATATATATATATATGTATGTATGTATATGCATATATACTTGTATGTATGTATGTTTGTGTGTA
>NC_068998.1:48151915-48159457 GCF_001194135.2 Octopus bimaculoides
TATGTATATATACATACATAATATATATCCATACATACATATATCCATATATATATACAAATATGTCTATGTATGTGTATATACGTCTGTATGTATATGTGTATAAATATATGTATGTATATTATGTACCTGTTTGGTGTGCGAATGTGTGTGTGTGTACGAGTGTAGGGATGTGCACGTGCTATTCATTTCGAATACTTGTGTGTTGTGTCTATTTGAAAGACAAAGGAAGGTGAGAAGAGAAGAGAGTCGGGTGTTAACTGATTACATTTGTCTTTATTCGGAGAATATTAATCTGAGTGCATGTATGTGTGTGTCTGTGTGTCTTAAATCACTATCTGTCTATCTAATTATCTATCTAATTATCTATCTAACTAACTATCTATCTATTTATCAATCTATCTACCTATCTATCTATGTATTCATAAATAGAAGGTCTTACAGCTGTTTCCGGGATAGTTTATATATCCCTTCATCGGAGACGGTGCAAGAAAATGGTTAAGCAATTGTTATTCTAGAGAAGATACGAAATAGAGAGTGAAGTGGAAGAATGAAGACAGACGTGAGATATGCAGGGATATTGCATTTGTAGTTCCATTATTTTGGCAGAATGGTATACATATACGATTCCGGTTCCTTGTGAGTAAGTACCAATAGTATTTAAAATTGGTCAAGCATAGAATTTGTAAACGGTGTTATTATTAACACACGCATACGCACATGCACATAACGATGCATAAAAAACATTAGTGTGTGTGTGTGTGTGTGTGTGTGGTGTCTGTGAGCGTTCGCTTGTATAAATAGCACTCACTCGATTACCCTGCGACAATTTCCAGTCTTGTAGAATAATCAGTCATATATCATTTGTCAGACAAAATTCATACATCATCTGTTAGTCACAGCATTGCGTAGACTAGTTAGTGACGCCATATCATCTGTTAGCCATATTCATGTGTTCTCCGTTGTGTGATTACGACAAACTAGAGCTTAACAGGGAAAGAGATTCCCTAACTATATCGTTATTGTCATCATCAGTCAGATGGTGCGATGGCAGAATCGTTAGAGCGTCGGATCTGAAATATTTATTTCTTCATTGCCCACAAGGGGTTAAACATAGAGGGGACAAACAAGGACAGACGAAGGGATTAAGTCGATTACATCGACCCCAGTATGAAACTGGTACTTAATTTATCGACCCCGATAAACGGCAGACGAAATACCGCTAAGCATTTTGCTCGGCGTGCTAACGATTCTACTTCTCCTTCTCCTTCTCCTCCTCCTTCTTCTTGCTGTTGGCTTCCAAGTTTCCGTTGTTGTTGTTTTGTGGTGTCGATGGCAGCCGTGTTCCTCGTCGGCATTATCCATATTCAATATCCGATGTGGCCCACCATAGGAAGTCTGTTAGAATTAATAACTATCGATTTTTACCATCTCTTATTGGGCTTTTACGGCCGGAATTAAACGGAGAAACCTTTCTCAAGCTTCTCAACAAACCGAAGAGGGAGGGTTTGAGGGATTAGGGCGGCGGTCAGGAGGAATAATACAACTTGTACAATAGAACACGATGCACGTGTTTACATATATATATATATATAAACACGAAGCACATGTATGTGCGCGTGTGTGTATGAGTGTATGTGTTTGTGTGTGTGTGCATATATATGTATATATATGTATATATATATATATATATAAATACACTCGTATAGACTTACATATAGATGTGTTTACGTGCTTGTGTGTATCTGTATATGTATATATGTGTGTGTGTGTGTGTGTGTGTACATAAATTACATACGCACACACATATAATGCATGCCTATAATCACACAAAGATTAACAGGAAAACATATACGCAGTGACATATGAAATCTTATACATACTCACACATACTCTCACGCACTTGCGCATACAGACTCATGTGCACACGCACACGCATACATACAGAGAGTGAGGGGTAGAGTGAGTAATGAATAAACAAAGGCAGAAGGAAATAGAAAGAGAGGGTGGGAAATAGAGAGAGAGAGAGAGAGGGGAAATAGAGTAAAAGAGAGAGAGAGAGGGGGAAAATAGAGTAAAAGAGAGAGGGGGGGGGGAAATAGAGTAAAAGAGAGAGAGAGAGAGAGATGTTAATTCGGTAAAGGTAAAGGGAAGAAACCTTCCAAAGCAAAAGAAAGCGACCAACAGTGTAGTTGGAGGGAGTGTGGTCGAAATGACGAGTGTTAAATTTGTAATGCCTAAACGTTAGCTTGTATTTCTCACTGAACGCTGGCCAATATCCATAAAACAAATTCAATTAGGCTGAAATTCACTGCCAACTCTTCCGCATCTCATAAAAATAAACTAATTAATTCGTTGACAAAATGTCTCTTAAATCTTTTTCTTACAAAACCTTTACTCGGGCCGCCATTACACACCGTTTTTCTTCTTTTTTTTTCGTCTCTCCACACCCAGCCACTCGGCTACTCTTTTTATCTCTATTCTTCAACCAATCAAATACTCTGTTCTATTCCTTCCCCGCCTCCTTCACATATCTACTTGGTAACTTCTTTACTCTCACAACTCCGTCTACTCAGATACTCTTAGAACTCCTTATTCGCTATATCATCAGAAACTCTGTCCCCTTCCGTCACCAACTCTAAACTTTCCATTACGACAACTCGTTCACATTCACTTAAACTCTTTCACTGGTTTTCTTTCATTTCTTCGTTTTTCTTCAGTTCTTCCTTCTGGGATTTTCTTCTTTTATTCCTATCGTTCTCGCTACCAATCCTTTTCATTATCTTCGTTCAATTTTCCTGTATTTCTTTTGTTTTTAGTTTTCTGATTTTTACTTTTACTTTTACATTCTCTTCATTTTATGCTTATCTTAATCTTTTTTGTTTTCCCTTGACTCACTATCGTTCACTCTTTCTCGCACTCAAATGCCTCACCCTTGATATAGATATATATATATATATATATATATATATATATATATATATACATACATATATATATATATATATATATATATATGCACGTATGTGTATATAAGAGAGAGGGAGGGTTACGTGAACGTAAAAATCCACACTAAGAAGAGAATCAATGATACAAAGGGGAGAAATTTGTTGTTTAGTGTCTCCGTACAACATAGCCAGATGTTTCGACTTCCGTATCCACAGAGAAGTATTTATGGTCTCTCTCCTTCTCCTTCTTTCTCTCCGTCTCTCTCTCTCCTTTCTCTTTATATGTATATATATAATATATATATACAATTAGAACAGTGCTAATAGTAGCTTTAGTTTCATGCTTTAAGATACATTAAGTTGACATATTTATATACGACATGCCATGTATCTCCAAGAAATCTTCCAGTCTCAGTTCATAACGTGAGATGTATTTAACCCATTAAGTCCCAGAGTACTTAAATTTCTGAATATTAATTTTTAATTTTTATAGATGATTGAAAATAAGTTGAAATGAAAAAAAATAATTATTAAAACCCCTAAAGAAGGCTGGAGGGCATATCAGCCGAAATGTGTCAACAACAAATAAGATGAGGACAAATATCCGTCGAATGTAAATAATGTAAATAATGGAATTAAGTAGTGTAGTGGAATTCTTGGACCTGAAAAGAATGTGCGATTTTTCAGTTGCACATAACTTACAACTCTTTGATCCATATTTATATGGCGCATACGTCTCCATGATTCTTCATTTGATTGTATGCAATGTGCATTTGATCTTCAGATCGTATACACGGCTAGTCAACTTACTGGCCTTATTTTTATCAATGAGTCGGAAAGAAGACTGGTGGTTTACATAACGGCTTTTAAAATAGCCATCGCATAAACCTATGTAATTTTTCTATTTTTTGATTATATTGTCTTGGAGCATTTTTGTAACTTTGGCTTCGTAAACAAAACACACACAAAATCTTATCTTATTTAATTATCATATACAGAAAAGCATGCCACAATGCAGCAAGAACGTGCAATAAATGCCTGTGGATGATACAAACAAAATAATACAGAAACAAGGGTTATGACATTAAATATTGATACCCGAATGCATTTAATAACACAAAATAAGATATACAAACATTCTATAATTAAAATATATATTCTCATATTCTTTTACTCGTAAATAAGTACCAGTTATCCACTGGGGTCGATGCAACCGACTTACCTCCTCCCCAAAAATTTCAGGCCTTGTGCCTTTAGTAGAAATTATTATTATTATTGTTGTTGTTGTTAAAGCGGCAAGCTAGCAGAATCGATAGCAAGCCGGACGAAATGCTTAGCGGTATTTTGTCTGTCTTTGCGTTCTGAGTTCAAATTCCACCGAAGTTGACTTTGCCTTTCATTCTTTCAGGCTCGATAAATCAAGTACCAATTGCGTACTGGGGTCCATCTAATCGATTATCCTTCCTCTTCCCCCTAAATTTCAGGCCTTGTGTCTTTCGTAGAAAGGATTATTATTATTATTATTAATATCATCATCATCGTCATCATCACCATCATCATAATTATCACATAATGATAATCCCAAAATACTTGGTACAAAAAAAAAAAAAACTAAAAAATTCTAAGTTTTCAGATTATTTTCACTACAACGACAGAAAAATTACGATTTTTAAGAAACTAACACCCTAAGAACCGCAATTAACTAATTATTAATTAAATTTAAAAACGACTAAAATAGTTTAATGAATTGATAGCCGCGTCTGAACTAATTCCTGATGAAGGGTATTACTGTAGGTGGGGATGGGTATATATTGTTGACGGGTAGAGGGAGATTTAGTTGACTGGAGATAAGGGTAGATATGTAGGTGGCATAGGGGTATTAATGGGGTGGGGAATAAAGTTGACGAGTAGTGGGTGGATATAGCAGGTAGGTACACGGGGTATTTCTGCTAATGGTGAGGTGGGATATATTGTTGCGTGCGTGGGTGGAAAATATTAATATTGGTAGGGTAGTATTGTTTAGATGTGGGGTGGAGCATAGTTGAGGGTTGTCAGCACGTTTTAAATGGTAGAGGAGGGGGAGATGTAATCATATAGTTGACAGGTGCTGGGTAAATTCCATAGTTAGTGAGGTGGTTGTAATTGCCCGTTGGTGGTTATATTTCTGTAGTTGGCCGGTTACGGGTAGATACAGCCGATGGTTAGTGGACATATTTGTGTAGTCAGTGTGTGTGATAGCTCACTAGTGGTGGGTATATGTATATATCTGTATACGTTTAGGGGTACATATAATTAGCAGCTTCTAAGGTAGATATAGCTGACTGTTGGTGGGTATATTTCTGTACTTGGCCGGTAAGATATAATTAACGGGTGGAGGATACGTCTTGAAGCTAGTTTGGGTTATAGTTAACAAGTGATAGGTTTATGAGTAAATTTGTGTAGGTGTTTGGGTAGATATAATCTGCAGGTTCTGAGGTACGTATATTTTTGTAACTGACGGGTAGATATAGCTGACGGGTGGCGGGTATACTTCTGAAGTTAGTGTGGGGGATAGCTAGCTAGTAGTGGGTAGATTTTTATAGATGTTCTAGGTAGATATAATTTGCAAGTTCTTGGGTAGGTATAGCTGACGGGTGGTGGGTATATTTCTGTAGTTAGTGTGGGCAACAGCAAGCTAGTGGTGGGTAGATTTGTATAGGTGTTTGGGTCGATATAATTTGCAGGTTCTGGAATAGATACAGTTGGCCGGTGATAGATATATTTCTGTAATTGGCCGGCTAGATATAGCTGACGGATAGAGTAGGAGTTAAAATATAATTGACGGGTGTGGTAAAAGGGGTAGATATAGCTGACAGATTGTGGGTATAGAGGTATATTAGTGTTAGTGGCGGGGTAGATATGACGGGTGGCTGGAATATTATTTACATATTCTCATAACCTAATTTATATAACAGCGCAAACACTTTTCACACATTCAAATTTAAATTCATTAATCCTAAATGCAATGAAATGTATTTATGTGTGAGTGTGTGTATGAGTATGTGTGTAAGCGTGAGTGTGTGTGTGTGTATGTGTGTAAGCGTGAGTGTGTGTGTGTGTGTGTGTGTGTGTGTGTGTGTGTGTGTGTGTGTGTATTAAAACGTAATTAATAAATAAACTAATTAATTATATCAAATATCACAATTATATCAGGAGTCGATTGAATGGTGTATTTTTATTTATTCAAATGAGTGTGTATGTATGTATCTATGCATCTATCATTCTATGTATGTAGATGCGTGTGTATGTATGTATGTATGTATGCATGCATCAGTGTATCTATGTTTTAGTGACGTACATGTATTAGTGTGTGTGAGTGTGTGTGTGGTGCCTTATTGAGGGCATGTACGTCGGTTGTGATATCTCGCAGCTCTTTCCATGTCTATAATCATTATTAATATTATTATTATTGTTGTTGTTGTTGCGTGAGAGACATCAGCGCATGCCATCAAAGTGACACTGGGGTACAGATATTCGAAGCTCAGTATATCCATCATAGTTACCCGCACGACAAGGGTACATCAGGTACACAATCACATGTGCGCGACATTGTAACATTTACGTTTTGTTTTAGCATTGTTTTATGTGTTATTGCTCCATGATTGTTGTGTGTGGCGTTGATATCTTTTAGTTCCATAAAGGTAATTTCGATGCTATTAACTCTGTTTATCTAAAGCATTTTCTTAACTTTGTCCTAAACGTTCCTGCCTGTTTCTATGCTTGCATTTAGCCCTTGTTTCATACATTCTGAGTAATACAAAACCTTCTTTTAATAAATCCCATGAAAACCTGGTGGTTGAAAAAATCGGGAATATTTATCATATATGATGTATGGACACCCGGCCAGTATGTTTTATATATTGCATAGAATACACAGAACAGGCCAAGGGTTAGTGATGTTTTAAAGTATTTTACATGTAAGATAACACTATTACTTCCCGTTTTTAATATTGCTGACACTGCTGTTCACATTGGTATTCATTAATACTCTGTTGTTTTATTCTGGGGTATCGCTTGGTGACTTCTATCTTGTTATTTCGTACATTATGTTAGACACCATTTTTGATATTTTAGAATTCATTTGCTGAGGATTCGTGGCTTTTGTCCTTCTCTGACGGTATTCGTACGTCTTGGGAAAAGTGTTTCTAAGTGGGAAATATATTGATAGACTGGTATTCAATCTGTGACCACTCCGTCTTCTCTTCCTTTGCTTTCAGCCTTATGGTTGGTGATTTGATATATGTGTGTGTGTGTGTATGTGTACCTATTCTTATTATATTCTCTACTTTCATGGTACTCCTTATATTTTTTATGTTTATATTCTTATATTTCAATATTTTTATCATCTATGTCTTAATATAAATATGTGGTTATTTGAATGGAATAGTATCTCATGTCATACATCTGAATTATGAATTTGCTTGTCTGAATGTTTAAGATGAATATCTGAAATTCTTAACTTATACCAAATTTTACAAATCTTTTGCTCGTATATACGAGCGAAAAAACAGTTGCACTATATACTGGAGCTTTATCGCCATTAAAATTCTCGTAT
>NC_068998.1:48166506-48172200 GCF_001194135.2 Octopus bimaculoides
ACACGACGCAAACACATTTGTTATATACACAACGCCGGTGTTTTAATGGTGGCAGCTGATGAAGGAGATGTTTCTATGTGGCCTGCTTGTTTGTTGTACCTTGTTTATCATTTTGTCCATGTTCTTTTGCCACGTCATGTACCCAGTTATGTATCTATATGTACATGTAGATGAAGGTATGTACATACATGTACATATATATGCATATACTCATATATTGTTTATATATATATATATACATATATATATATATACATGTACACACACATAGCTGTGTGTGTGTTGCAGTTAGTAAATATATACATCCGCTACCAACGACTGTGATGTTTATTCTCAGTATATAGAAACTAAAAGTGAAATATTAATCCTTGCCAGTGTCAAACGTTACTGTTAATTATTAATTAAACTCAACTGATTAGTCACATTAGCAATTATTAATACATTAATTTATTCATTTTTTTTTTTTTTGTTTAATTATCCTGGGACATATTGGATTTTGTTACGTTTATAGCAGCTACTGGCTAAAATGGTGGTATGTAACGATACGGAAATAATTTCATTGAAGTGAATTTTGTCTTTTTTACTCGTGTATGCATTGTTCTTTCTTTCATAGAACAAATTATTTCTTTCATATAACAAATTATTTCTTTCATATAACAAATATACAAATAGGCGTGTTCTTGTTTGTTTTTGTTAACGAAATGTGTATGTAATGTTTAGGTCCCTATCTAACAATGTATGCGTCAGATCTTCCACCGTTGATGAAAATATCAACCTCTTTGCCTACTGAATGGCTGTCTAGATGTGGCAATTAATCAGTCTATCTGTCTACCTATTTTATCAATGAATCTATCTCTCTATCTATCTATCTTATCCATTTTTCTGTCTTTCTGTCTGTCTATCTATTTGCTTTTTTATTTGTCTGGCAATGTACCTCCTTATCGATCTATTTAAACCAGCTAGCTATCCCTCTGTCTATCTCTTTATCTGTCTATCTACCAGCCAGTCTGTTTTTGTCTCCCTATTAGCCTGTCTAATTATACGTGTATATGTGTGTGTGTATATCAACCTATTCTGTACTACACACACACACACACATACACACACACACATACACACACACACGCACTTGCTCTCCCAGTAAATTAGATATACACTTCGTTTTCTCTCCACTCTTTTCACTTTCAACCCTCTACCTTCCACCATTCTCTCTTCCTCTGTCTCTCTCCATCTCGGCTGATGTATGCCTAGGTTTGTTTGTATCACTCTCTCTCTCCCTCCCTCCCTCGTCCATCCTTCTTTCTCTCTCTATCTCTCTGTATATATATATATATATATATATATATATATATATATATATATATATATATATATATATATATATATATACATATATGTGTGTGTGTGTATGTATATTAGTGTGTGTGTGTGTCTGTATATATGTGAATAAATTTGTGTATATGTGTGTGTATGCATGCATATATATATATTTATATGTATATATATATATGCATACATATATGCATATATATATATACATATACATATATAGGCATACATACACACACACACACACGCACATATATACACACATATATATATCATATGTCAGAGAGCTTTTGTGTAATCTTTTGGAATATAGTTTTTAAAAATCAATTTACACTCTGTAATTACAGTGTAATCAATTAAGCTTACATTTTAATTGGCTTTCATGAAATTAATTATCATATAACTTACATCAATAGTCCCCCCCACACACACACACACACCACCACCACCACCACCACCACGACCACATCAACATTATCAGCCTTTCCACTTCTATTAGCTATCGTTATTATTATCACCAGCATACATATCGCTACTTCAACCACGACTTCACTTTACCTCATCACCACCACCACCACTACAACAACAACAACAACAACAGCAACAACAGCAACAGCAACAACAACAACAACACCAACAACAAAACTACCAGTAAGACTATTGTGTCGGTCGCCGCCGCCGCCGCCACCACTATCACCGTCATTACCATCATAACAAACATCATAAACGGAAGCAAGTTTTATCAACATCATTGTTCATGGAATTAAAGCCGAAACATCGCTAACACTGATGTAATCAGAAAGACAGCCATTGTTAATATTATTACATCGACGATCTATCACAACGCAGCTATTATCACGGCTGTTGTTAATATTGTTAATATCAGTTTCAATTTTTGGCACACGGCCAGCAGTTTTGGGGAGTGGGTAAGTCGGTTAGACCGACCCCAGTTTTCGACTGGTACTTTATTTTATTGGCCCCCGAAAGGATGAAAGGCAATGTCGACCCCGGTGGAATTTGAAATCGGAACGTAAAGACGGACGAAATATCGTTAAACATTTTGTCCGGCGTGCTAACGATTCTGCCAGCTCCCCGCCTTACGACTATTATTAATATCGGTTTCAAATTTTAGCACTGAGCCAGTAATTTCGAGAGAGGGAATAAGTTGATTAGATCAACCACAGTGTTCAACTGGTACCTTATTTTATCGGCCCCGAAAGGATGAAAGGTAAAGTCGACCTCAGTGGAATTTGAACTCAAAACGTAAAGTCGGAAGAAATACTGTTAAGAATTTTTCCCGGGGTGGTAACGATTCTGCCAGCTCGCCGCCTTAAAACTATCGTTAATATTATCGCAGAATATATAAAGCGGAGATCTAGCAGAATAGTTAGCACGCTGGGGAAAATGCTTAGCGGTATTTCGTCTGTGTTTACGTTCTGAGTTCAAATTCCGCCGAGGTTGACTTTGCCTTTCATCTTTTCGGGGTCGATATAACAGGTATCAGTTGAAGACTGGGGGGCGGTCATTGTGATCGACTTATCCCCATCCCTGGCCAAAATATGAAACCTATATTAATAGTTGTAATGAGGCGAGCTGGCAGAATCGTTAACACGCTGGACAAAATTCTTAGCGGCATTTCGTCCGTCTTTGCGCTCTGAGTTCAAATTCCGCCAAGGTTGACTTCGCCTTTTGTCCTTTCAGATTCAATGAAATAAATACCAGATGAATACTGGGGTCGATTTAATTAACTTACTCCCTCACCGGAAATTCCTGTCCTTGTGTCAAAAATTGAAGCCAGGATTTAATTATAAAAACATAAAATCTTGTCACATGTAAACAAACATAAGTCTGTTTTTGAAGCGTTTGAAATGTATTGTAGAAAAAGTAAAAAGATAATTTTTTTTCCAACACGTAAAAACTGAACAATATATAAAAAGGATAAAATCTTTGCCGGCAAATTTCTTTGCTCTTATAAGGGTTTTATCCTTAATATATGCTGTATAGTATTTACGTGTTGGAAAAAAATTAATTTTTCTACTTGTTCTATAATAATATTTTTTTTTTCAATATAGGAATCCAGTAGCGTAAAACTAGAATCAAAGGGATCCATAGGGAAAAAATGGTTGGGAACAGCTGGGCTCTAGTTGTCGGCAATGATGGACTCTCTCATCGATGATGACGTATGACTGTTCATCTTTCTGCCGAACGACCTTCGTCAAATCGACGTTGTCTGAACAGATTCACGGTGCACCACGCGCCAGGTGTCCATGTGATCGCAGAGCAACGTGAGATTGAAGTGTTTTACAAAATGAAACCACCCGGTCTAGGAATGGAAACCACAATCTCACGATCATGAGTGCAACATCGTAGCCACTGGGCCATAGGTACCAGATTAATGTTACTCAGTCACAGACCACAGTTCACCAATCAGTTCACGTAGCTATTTCGTTAGAGACAAACAAGTACGTCACTGACCTCAACGCATCTTTTCGCAATGCCTGCATAAACACATTCTGATGTAGAAACACCCTTACAGACATCTTCTTGCACAAATATGCATGAAGAAAGACAGACACACGCACGTATGCGTGCGTGACTTCCTTTGCATACGTACATTCATATATGTGTTCATGTATTGCATATACTCTCGATGCGACGTGTGTCTCTACTCGCCAGCCATCTCTTCGTACATGTGATTAAATATGTGCGTGTACGGCGAGAGAAATAGAATGAGAGAAAGACAGAGGGCGGGAGTGAGAGAGACGGAGAGAGAAAAGAGAGAGAGTAGGGAGTTGGCTCAATAGTGATTTGATGAAATAAGATGTTAACAGGTGATGATTTGTTTGGAGATAGAAGCGGCAGACATTTTTGGAAGTACATGCTATTAAACACCGCTTGACATACATAAACACAAGCACACAGACATAAACACAAACACACAGACACATAAACAGACGCACACACACGCGCATGTATATATATATATATATATATATATACACATACAGGCACAGACATAAACACATATATACACACACAGCACATGTATAAATAACTCAATAAGCTGTTGTGGGGCAATGAAGCATCTAATGGTGTTGTGTGTGGGCAGTTGGGAGATGATACAGTGAAGTGGAGAGAGACGGAATGAGTGAGAAAAACACAGACAGATAGACAGAGTAGGATATAGAGAGAGTGAGGAAGTGGGAATGAGAAAGAGAGAGCGCAGGGCGGGGAGATGAGGGAGGGGGAAATATTGGTGTAAAGAAATATATATACATACATATATATATATATATATATTACACACATATATATATATATATATATATTACACATATACATGGATGGATAGATAGATAGATAGATGGATAGATAGACAGACAGACAGATAGATAGATAGACACAGCTAGTTAGCTAGATAGATAGGTGGATGGATAGATAGATAGATATACAGACAGACAGACAGATAGATAGATAGATAGATAAATATATATATAGAGAGAGAGATAGATAAATAGAGAGAGAGAGATTGATACGTAGATAAACAGGCGGTGAGATATATAGATAGAAATAGATAGTGAGAGAGAGAGAGACAGACAGACAGCGAGAGAGAGAGAGGGGGGGAGGAGGAGGGAAGTGAGAAAGAGGGAGCAATTGATGGAAAAGTAGTTGTGTTAGGTAGAGGAATAATGAGTGAAAGGGTGAGGTGGTAAGAGTTGGAGATACTTAAGCGACTGAGAGTTGTAAAATTGTGGTGGGGGGGCGCTTTTATATAACTATATATGTGTGTGTGTGTTAATATAGGTATACAGACCTAGAGATAGAGAGGGAGAGACAGAGAGAGAGAGGGATGGTGAGAAAAGAAGGGAGATAGGAAAGATAGTGTGGTGAAGGCAGCAATAAGATAGAAAGGCAGAAAGGAAAGAGAGAGGGAGAAAGAAAATGGGCGAATAGATTACAGAGGGGAAGCCGGAAGCTAGTCTTTTGATAACAAACGTTGTCTTTGGTTCACTGGTGGTATGTGGTGGCCATTTTAAACAGCAAACTCCTGAAGCAGTTCACTTTAAAATATCATCAAACTGACTGCGTCCATAATGGCGGATTTATGCAAATAACTTGACTCTGCAAATTTCTACTTGAATTCATTATTCAGGTTTTGTGAGCGCCTAATCTATTCGGAGGCCGTTCCCTTTGCCAAATAGAAACGCAGACCAACACACGAAAACACGTAACCATTCATCCATATACTTCCATAAACGCACACATACACACAAATAAAGGCATATCCGCAAGGCAAACGCCGACGCACACCTGCTCATCCATTCACGTTTAAATAACCTTACGTATATATATATATATATATAT
>NC_068998.1:48172577-48176883 GCF_001194135.2 Octopus bimaculoides
TATATATATATATATATATATATACCTTGCAGGCACATGTATAGATTAACATACATGCATAGACGCATATATACCCATATACACACACATATATATGTGCGTTTATATACAAATGCAAGGGCGAGCACAATTAAAGACACAAATTTCCGCAACGTTGTGTATATAATCGTGATTACATACATGTATAGTATTCAGATATATATACACACAGTTGTTTAGTTATATACTATAACAATATATTTACATATCTACATTTTCGAATTTTACGTTCTCTTACTCCAACAAACGGAATAACATTGTTAAATGCAATATAGGAATAAGAAGAAAGATTTTTAGCTGTTATTAGTTGTTGTTTAACACCAGGTCATCCACCAGGACTATGATCAAAGACATTCCAGCCATGACTGTCTCTTCTCATTGGGGACATACACGGTTGTATTATCCGTTGTATTCTCCCCTCTCTTAAAACGTTGGAATTATTTTGATGGCGGTTTGACTGCTATTTCAAGCATATATGAAATCATTTCCATAAAGACTCTAATGTGAATCCGCGTACAGACTTCGTCGCTAAGTTACGGGAACGTAAGCGCACAAACACATGTTACCGAGTGGGGATGAGGGTGGACAAACGCAGATACACACACACACACACACACATATATATATATATATAAAAACCAGGAAACCTAATAGAATCTTAGAAATGCATTTGAAGAGATAAACAAGCAAGAGGAGATAACTTCAGTACTAAGGAAGGGGACATATGATAATATATTTTAGAAATAACAGCTAAATCTCACTTAAATCATACATCTATATGTGTGTGTTTGTACATAAATGTATTTATGCATGTTTATATAAGCAAAAGTACTCTATATATATATATGTATGTATATATGTACGTAAATGTGCACATATGTATATATCTATATATTTGTGTGTGTGTTTGTGTGTATGTATGTGTAAATATGCATATATATAACTGTATGCACATACATGTATATATTTACGTCTATACATATATGCATATGTATGTATATATACGCGTGTGTTTGTATGAGTGTACGTATGTGTAAGTATACAATCACACACACATACGGAAATGTTCCTGAAATATTTACAACTTCTAATCTGCAAGTCTATTTACTCACAAGAAATCACTTGTTACGTTGTTAGCTATTGATTTTCTGCATTCAATTGTATTTATCGATCTGTTTTTGTATGAGATACACCAACAATACACAGTTCTTTAGCCGTCACTTATCGACTGATAAATTTATTGAACACTCAAAAAAAAAAAAAATGAATAAATAAATAAATACATTCAGGAACAAAAATTTTGCCTTCATAATGTAAAGAAATTGTTGTAAGAATTATCTCCCGTTAACACCAAAAACATGTCACTCTCTACAAGTTGAAGAAGTGAAAATTGTAAACTTTGTGTGATATTTCCCAATACAAAGACAAGGACAAAGTATTGACACGCACACATACACACTTGAAATTTATAGAAAAACAATAAACGAAGACAGGCGTATGAACAAAAAGCAAGTGTATTAGTTTGACGCTCTGGAAAAATGAAAAGGTCTTTTACGTTTCGAGCCTAGGCTCTTCAACAGAAAGGACTAAGAGAAAATAAATAGAGAAAGAGATTGAAAACATTTTTAGATTTCAGCGGACCAGCATGGCGGTCCAGCATGGCGGTCCATCATTGCTATATATATATATATATATATATATATATATATATATATATGTTGCAAAAACACAGCGGGCAAGGACAACATACCTAGGA
Source organism: Octopus bimaculoides (assembly GCF_001194135.2). Taxonomy (NCBI): domain Eukaryota; kingdom Metazoa; phylum Mollusca; class Cephalopoda; order Octopoda; family Octopodidae; genus Octopus; species Octopus bimaculoides. The sequence continues at coordinate 48,174,373 of NC_068998.1, forward strand.
CAAGTCTGCACATCTAGCATGGCATCCCCTCCTCTACGTATGTACCTGATGTGACACAAACTGCATAGATTGATACAACTCAGTTATATACACAATATCCTACCCATAACGGACAGCCGCTGGATTGGTCGAAACGATTGTTGTACTGAATAAAGACTAGTGCTAAATTACCAATTATTATCATTATCATCATTATTATTATTTTATTATTATTATTATTACTACTACTATTATTATTATTATTATTATTACTACTACTACTACTACTATTATTACTATTATTATTACTACTACTACTATTACTATTATTATTACTACTACTACTATTACTATTACTATTATTACTACTACTACTATTACTACTACTACTATTACTATTATTACTACTACTACTACTATTATTACTACTACTACTATTACTACTATTATTACTACTACTACTACTACTATTATTACTACTACTACTACTACTACTATTACTATTACTACTACTACTACTATTATTATACTACTACTACTACTATTACTATTATTATTACTACTACTACTACTATTACTATTATTATTACTACTACTACTACTATTACTATTATTATTACTACTACTACTACTACTACTACTATTACTACTACTATTATTACTACTACTACTATTATTATTATTTTATCCTGCCCCAAGCTCGATCTCCTGTTGACAGCCACTCCAGTCACGACCTTGTTGACGAATTATTATTGATTGAGAGCCTCTAAAATGTCCCACCCGCTCATACAACTACCACCATCACAAACTTTACTACTACTACTATTACTACTACTACTACTACTAGTACAGCTGTTTCTGCTGCTACTACTACTACTACTACTACTACAGCTGCTGCTGCTATTACTACTACTACAACTACTACTACTTCTACTACTACTGCTGCTGCTGCTGCTACTTCCACCAACACCAGCACAACATTACCATCGCAATCTCTACTACCACAATCGTCACCTCCATGACAAAGCAGACGATACTACACCACCACCGCCAACACCAGCGCCACCATCGTTAATGTCACCGTCGATACCATCACCAAAACTGACAGAGCCGACATCATCACCACCATTAGCGCCATTGACATCACCATCCCCACCACCATTACCGACACCGACCACATCATCGCCACCATTACCGTTAACGACGCCAGCACCATCAACACACCACCATTATCGTCACTACAATATCACCTTCATAATCACCACCACCACCACCACCACCACAACCAACACTACCACCACCATCAGCATCACAACCGTCACAACACACTACTAACTCTTCCACTATCCTCACGTTGACCACCACCACCACCACCACCGCCACCACTGCACGCCACTGACCCCATCACCACTAACACCACCGCCGCGACCACCTCCACATTAACAACAATAGTACTGTCACCGCCGAGTATGATTTATCATCCAGTAAAAGACAATGTCTCAATTTAACAAAAATCACAGCCCTACTCAACCCCTCCGAACCCTCCGTCTTCCCCGCCCCCGTTTCCCCACTTCAGCTCACTGCCTCCTCTATTCACACTGCATCAATGAAGGGAGGGCATGAACGCCACATAGCATCCCACCTCCTCCTCCTCCTCTAAATTAGTGAACTTTCATCTCTTAAACTAAACCACTACTACACGAATTACAATATGGCGGCCTGTTAGTAGAATTGGTAGAACGACTGGTAATATGGCGGAGGGTTGATACCATGGCAGACGACATGGTGGTTGGTTGGTTGGTAGAGGGACAAGCAATACGGCGGTAGATTGGCAGAATTGGTAAAAATACGGGCAAAATGGCGGCGGGTTGGTAGAACTGGTAGAGTGACAGGTATTATGACGGTGGATTGGTAGAGTAACAAACAATATGGCGACAGGTTGGCAGAATTGATTGCTAGAGTTGTTGGCAATATGGCGGCGAGTTGGTAGAGTTAGTAGAGAGTTAGCTATTATGACGGCGGGCTGGTAGAGTAACAGACAATATGGCGAAAGGCTGGTAGAATTGGTAGAGTGATAGGCAATATGGTGGCCGGTTGGTAGAATAGGGATGTTTTAATTGTGTGTATATATATATATATATATATATAAAGATTTACTTTTCGTAATGAGATTAAAAAAAACCCAAGGCTGTGTAGATTTTAGAACGTTTATAAATAGATCTTACGGCTGTTTCCAGGATATTTATTATATCCCTTCATCGGAGACGGAGTGAGAGGATAGTTAGGCAATAGTTCATCTAGATAAGATACGAAATACAGAGTGAATTGGAACGAAAATAGATGTGAGATATGCAGGGATAGTTGTATTTGTAAATCTATTATTTAACCAGAATGGTATACATATAAGATTCCAATACCTTATGAGTAAAATCCAATAGATTCTTTAGAATTGGTCATTCCAAGTATAGAGTTTATACACAGTGTTATTGAATCAATGGTTATATATATATATATATATATATATATATATAT
>NC_068998.1:48179596-48180422 GCF_001194135.2 Octopus bimaculoides
GATAATAATAATAATAATAATAATAATAATAATGATAATGATAATAATAATAATAATAATAATAATAATAATAATGATAATAATAATAATAATAATAATGATAATGATAATAATAATAATAATAATAATAATAATAATAATAACAATAATAATAATAATAGTAATAATAGATGCAAATAGGCCAGACATTATAAGGAAAGACTTCAAACAAAAGTCATGCCTCCTCATTGATATGACTGTCCCAATCGATATAAATGTATCTGTCAAGACCTACCAAAAACTGAGCAAGTTTAAAGATCTTGAAATAGAAATTGGCAAAATGTGGAACTTCAAGACTAAAACAATACCTGCTGTCATAGGTACCCTAGGAATGATAGCAAAAGGGGTTCATTGCTTACCTAGCTTAGATACCAGGAAACTCCAAAATGGCAGAAATTCAAATGATAGTGCTCATAGGAACCATCTATGTAAGCTTAAAATTGTCTTATGTTTTCTTAAACATTCTCTAGAACAATACTCTGCGCAAAACCAAATATATGACACCTTAGGCATAACACCAATTTGAACTCCTAACTTGTTGTCTTTTGAAGTCCCTGGGTGAGACTTGGAGCCAACTTGTACAAATACAAAGTAAAAGTCAAACATATAATAATAATGATAATTATTATTATTATTTAACTATTATTATTATTTGGAGCATGTCGTGTTATCTATCGTCTTCATATTTTGTTGGATGGAAAGCATTGAAATCATAATTATGGTTATTGCGTCGAGCTTGCAGAATCCTTAGTACGCGAGACATTGATTTGAGAGTGGTTAAGTCGAC
>NC_068998.1:48181953-48187689 GCF_001194135.2 Octopus bimaculoides
ACACACACACACACATTTCTTCAATATTTACGCAATTATGCGCGCGCGCGAGCGTTGTTCCTTTTATTCTTTTAATGGTTTCGGTTGAGGGACCGCGGCCATGCTGGTGCACCGCCTTGTTTTTGTATTTTGTTTCTTCGTTTATATATATATATATATAACATATATGCAACACGCCTATACACATGTGTACCGACGGATACATGTGTGTGTGTGTGTGTGCGTATGCGTACATGTGTGTGGGGGGGGGGAGCGCGCACGTGCACGCGTGTGTGTATTTCTACTTATCTATTATCGCCTAACTAGAAACCTCTCTATACCACAAAAACAAGCATTCACACAATCTCTTACACACACATGCTCGCACACACTCTCAGACACACTCTTTCACTCACACACATACACAAAAGACTTGCACACAGTCACACGCATACACACCCAAACACCCACCCACACATGCGCACACACGGAGTCCCACCCCTCCTCACACCCCCACTCAAGGTCCCTACTTACAAAGGCCACAGTCAATATCCCACAAAGCCTACGTCATCTCCATTGTCACTAATGATATTTTCTATGGCCGTTCTATTAATTTGGCCCAACTTTAAATTTCCGTCCCCCTCTCCCGCCCTACAAACCAGCAGCGCTCCCTCTCTCCCTTACCCCTTTCCTCATCTCACCCCCATTCTTTAATCTCCTTCCAAAACCCCTTGGCTATCGCTCAGTTACGACCAACCAACTCAAAACCAAACCTCTCGACTCATCCATCTTTACTAATTTCAACTACCACAGTGATCCTTTCTAATATAGGCACAAGGCCTGAAATTTGGTGGGGTGGGAGTGGGGTTGATGGTGGTGGCGGATAATCAATTACAATGACCCCAGTGCTCGACTGCTTCTTATTTTATCGACCCTTTAAAGAATGAAAGGTAATGTTGACCTCAGTGGAATTTGAACTCAGAACGTAAAGACAGACGAAATGATATTCTTTTCTACTCTAAGCCCAAGGCCCAAATTTTGCGGGAAGGGACCAGTCGATTAGATCAAACCCAGTACGCAACTGGTACTTATTTTATCGACCTCGAAAGGATGAAAGGCAAAGTCGACTTTGCCTTTCATCCTTTCGAAGTCGATAAATTAAGTACCAGTTACGCACTGGGGTCGATGTAATCGACTTAATCCCTTTGTCTGTCCTTGTTTGTCCCCTCTATGTTTAGCCCCTTGTGGGCAATAAAGAAATAAGAAACATTAGCACGCCGGTCGAAAGGCTCAGCTGTATTTCGTCTGTCTTTACGTTCTGAGTTCAAATTCCGCCGAGGTGGCTTTGCCTTTCATCCGTTCGCGGTCGATAAATTATTCTTTGTGAGCCTAGTACTTATTCTATCGGTCTGCCGATTCACTAAGTTACTTTGGGCAGGCGTCTTCTACTATAGCCTCGGGTCGACCAAAGCCTTGTGAGTGGATTTGGTAGACAGAAACTGAAAGAAGCCCGTCGTAAATATATGTGCGTGTGTGTGTCAGTCTCGTTCCTCCTCTCTCTCCTTCTAACTCTCCGTTTGTTTCCCCCTCTCACCTTCTCTCTCTCTCTCTCTCTCTCTCTCTCTCTCTCTCTCTCTCTCTCTGACAATCCACACTTGCTAGCTTTTCCCTTCCTCTCTCCGTCCGTCTATCTCACTCCCTTTACTTTTGTCTTTCTCACTCCATCTCTATGTAATCTCTCCTACTTTCTCTTCCTCTCTCTACCTGTTTATCCCCCCTCTCTCTGTCTCTCTCTCTCTCTCTTTCTCTCTTACTATCACCCTTCGTTCCCCCCTCACTCTCTTTCTCCCCCCTCGTTTCCTTCTCTCTATGATATTACTATATCAGCGAATGTCATCGTTCGTGCTGGTCTTGAAGTGAAGTTAGACTATTTCTTATTAGCTAACGTTTAAACAACAACAACAACAGCAGCAGCAGCAGCAGCAGTAATAGTAGTAGTTGTTGCTGTTGTTGTCCATGTAAATTCACCAAAGCCGACAGTTTTTGTTTGCAATGTCTAACACACACACACACACACATTCTCTCTCTTTACATCTTTCTTCCTCTCTTCTCGATTCTGTCTCTCCTCCCCCCGTTACGCGATGATTTTAACCTATAAACAGAAGACAATTGACGTGAGAACACATTAACATACACTCGACTGTGTACAGAGGGAGCCACCTTCCTTCCTGTCCAGCCCTACCAACCGCATAACCCCTTCCTTTCTCTCTTTCTCTCTCTCTTTCTCTCTCCATCGCTCTTTCTCTGTCTGTCTGTCTGTCTCGGTCTCTCTCTCCTATTCATATTCTGTGCCCCACCCCAGTGAGAGATGCACAGACGTATCCAGGCAAGCGTGAACGTAAATATGCGTATGAGCAGCCAACCTACCTTGGGGGAAAGGAAAATTAACAAATGGAGAGGAAAAAGGGAAAAAAATAAAACAAAAAAAAAGAAAATAAAGAAAACAAAAACGAGAGAAAGAAAGAAAGGTTTGAGCGAACCCCCTCCCCCACCTCCGCTGTCATCACCGTCACCGCTACTTCTGCTGACGGAGGAAAAAGAACAAGACAAAAACAACAACAAAAAAACTGTTTGAGAAAGGATTAATAGAAAATTGATAGATTAAATAAACGATAAAAATATAATAAAAATATATTAAATATACATACATTCATTATATATATGTGTGTGTGTGTATAAATAGACATATATACATATATGTGTGTGTGTGTGTACAATATATATATACCAGCATGACCGCAGCCACTTGGCTGAAACACATAAATAAAAAAAAAATACATATATATTTGTACGTATATACTTTTTAATCTTTTATCTTGTACTTGTTTCAGTCATTTGATTGCGGCCATGCTGTAGCACTGCCTTTAAGTCGAACAAATTGACTTCACGACGTATTCTTTGTAAGCCTGATACTTATTCTATCGGTATCTTTTGCCCAGCCGCTAAGTTACGGGGACGTAAACACATCAACATCGGTTGTCAAGCGATGGTGGTGGTGGTGGGGGGCACAAACACTGACGCGAATACATACATTCATATATGTGTGTGCGTGTGTGTGTGTGTTTATACGACGCTCTCCTTTCAGTTTCCGTCTGCGAAATCCACTCACAAGGCTTTGGTCGGCTCGGGGTTACAGTAGAAGGCACTTGCCCAAGGTGCCAGCTATGGGTCTGAACCCAGAACCATGTGGTTGGGAAGCAAGTTTCTTACCACGGGGCCACACCTGCACCTAATTATATATACATATATATATATATATATATATATATATATATATATATATATATATATATATATATATATATAAAACATGCATATATATGTCTCTATATACACATGTACGCATACATACATATAAATATCTATCACTGTGTGTGTATGACGGACGTTTACGTCGGTTCCCACGTATGAGCGTCCACTTGCTTTCATTAAGTGGAGTACCTGCTTATTTAATTAATGACGGTCGTACCCGAGTACTTTATGCGCGTGTTTACGTGTAACGTAATTTTCAGGTAGAGTTGTCTTAGGTATAACGTGGTTGGAACTTTGAACCGAGTTTCATCTATCCGGCACCCGAACAGTTTCCTTCCAAATTTTAACTTACGGACCTTGCAGCACCCAGCAGTGTCTATTGGAGGGTGCGAACTCGCTGACTCAAGGTTGCGAACTGATTAAACACACAAAAGCACACACAAACACACACACACACACACAGAATGAGGGAAGAAGAGAGAGAGAGAGACAGAGAAAGAGATATAGAGAAATAGACAGGGATACATAGATATTGGTGTTTAAAATGGATAGATAGATAGACGGACAGACAGACAGACAGACAGACAGACAGATAGATATCCAACGCACACTTGAGTGTATACATGTGTGAGCGTATCTCTGTGTGTATGTATACACACACACACACACACACACATACACAGTGCTGCTGCTGCTGATTCTTTTCATTCTTTGGACTTTCCGTTTCCCTTTTCAATGAAGAGATATGCTCGAAACGTTAAAAAATCTCTCTTTTTTACCAACCGTCAATCTAATGCATTCCATGTACACAGCCTCTTGTTGTTTGTTTTTGTTATTTTCAATGTTTGCTTATTCGATTCGATTATATATATATATATACATATAAATATATAGTCACTTTGCTACAATAGCGACAACATGAATTTCTTCCATATTCTTACTCTGTTAAAATAGTTAAGAAAAATTATATTAACGTGTCCTGTCTTAGGTGTATAGTTAGTTGTTCGACTTCTGCTTTTGTACTAAAAAGTTTAGAGTTCTACGTAGATTATCGTCATCCAGTCTGCTTCCAGTGTCGTTGTGTGATTAGCACCTTACTAAGTAGTGGTACAGGTTATGATATAACGAACAAATGCAGGAGAAAATATGATGAACGCAAGGTTGTATCATTTGATCATTCGTTCCCTACATACGTTACACTATTGTGAATACGCGTCCTCTTTATTGGATGTTCTATGTGCGATTGGATGAAGAACCGCAGCAGATTATCAGGGGAACACTTTTTTATGTTTTAGCACACGCATCAAACGCTTTATCATATGCATATGCGTGTGTATATATATATATATATATATATATATATGCGAGAGAGTTAGGGGTTGAGGGTTACGGGATACACTGTCTGCAAGTAGTTGGTGGTTCAGCATATTATCCTCCATTTTCTAATTGATATATATATATATATAACAGTTTGACTATAACTCCTGCCAGATGTGTTTGATACCATTTTCTTGCGTTTGTCCATTCACTCGTGTGTGTGTGTGTGTTCTTCTAGAAGAAAAATCGGTTACGTTTCCTCGGACGAAGAGATTAACAAACCGTGAAACGAGACCGGCGGGAGACTTTCCACACACTTTTTACTTATATTGAAAGCATACGACAAATGTGTTTACATTTGTTTCGATTTAACCTCACAGCTAAGTGGAGTCCCATGGTCATTCACGAACGAGGGGGGTTCTTCACCCGTTTACACTGCAGAAATTATTCTGTAATCCTTCAGTTTAACGTAACATTTTTTTTTCTTCTTATAATTCGACATAAGAACAAATATTAAGGAAACACATACACACATTCTCAGAGTGGTTGGACAGACAAATACAGATTCAACAATTATCATACAACACAGAATCTTGACTTATTAGAATTATCTCCGCCTCTACAGGATGTATCATAAACACCCAAAGAGCAATTGAGAGAGGCTCCACTTGTGAAGGGGAGATAATGTCTCAAGAAACAAGTATTCTCCAAAACCGACATGGCATTAAGGAAAAGGACAGGATTATTGTATGGCGATAAAAGGACAGTGATTCTGGCTCAACAGCCGTTATCGGGCTGACAATCATTCAACCTTTTCACAAGTGGCCAAAGGAATTAAACTTATACGAAATGGAGTACAACACACACACACACACACACACACACACACACACACACACACACACATATATATATATATAGATATATAGATACATAGAGACATCTATTCGTACAAAAATAGACATATACTAACATACATTTATATGTATATGTATATATATATACATACATGTGTGTGTATATATATCTGTACTCACACACATATATAAACATATATAGATACATACATACATACATACATATATATTATATATATATATATATATATATACTTGCACACACACTTAT
>NC_068998.1:48188172-48190672 GCF_001194135.2 Octopus bimaculoides
GAGAGAGAGAGAAAGAGAGAGAGAGAGAAAGAGAGAGAGAGAGAGAGAGGTTGGTGGATGAGAGAATGTTTGTGTTTGTAATGAGAACGCGGTAGGTATGTATCGTACACTAAATGAATGAAAGAGTGAGAATGTTGGAATAAGAGAAAGTGAAAGAATGAGAGAGAGGGAGAGATAGAGAGAAGGAGGAGGTTAAAGACCGGTTCAGAGAAAGAGAGAGAGAGAAGGAGAGAGAGAGAGAGAGAGAGAAAGAGGCAACGCTGTATGAGGAATAGAGAGCGGAGAAGGAAGATAAATAGAAAAAGAGAGCGGTGGAAATTGCACATCTACATCCAAGTCTACACATACATGCTTTATGGGCAAAGCACACATACATATACACACAGAAATAGATGTATTGCATACAAACACACTCGCATATGCAAATGCAACTCTCTCCACCCCCTCTCTGTCTGTGTCTCTCTATCTATCTCTCTCTCTCTCTCTCTCTCTCTCTCTCGTACATATTTATATAATTCTGTTATTCTGAATATAGACTGAAATTGTGTATATGATAAGGTATATAAAGAGATAGACGTGGATGTAGAACTGTGTGCGCGGTGTGTATGTTTACGTATATATATGTGTGTATATATATATATGTGTGTGTGTGTGTGTGTGTGTGTGTATGTATGTATGTATGTGTATATATATATAGATAGAAAGATAGATAGATACATAGATAGATATGTTCGCACATCTACATCTACACATTTAAGTCACGCAAATATGCATGAGGTTATCATACAGGCGCGCGCGCGTATTTGAATATATTATATATTCATATGAAAAAAATGTATTTATGTATAAACGCATGTATGTGTTTTTAGATAGATAGATAGATAGATAGATAGATGGATGGAAATCCCTACACCAATACATACGCGTGTTATATATACGGTGTGATATATATACTTTAATATACGCATCTTTCAGGAAATGCTTTTGTGACGATATTTGTGTGTGTGTGTATATATTTATATATGTATATATATATGTGTGTGTGTGTGTGTGTATATTTATATATGTATATATATGTGTGTGTGTGTGTGTGTGTGTGTGTGCATGCCAATATGTATGCGAATGTATGTATGTATGTATGTATATATGTATATACATATATAAATGTGAACTGTATGGTTGTGAATGTATGTGTGTGTGAGCGAGTTAATGTGAATGTGTGTACATGTATATATATATATATGCATGTGTGTGTGTGTTCGTGGATTGTGTAGTATTTATCAAACAAATGTATGTTAAATCTTTTAGTTTGTTGTTCATAAATATGTATAAATATGTGTGCGTGTACACACACACACACACACACACACACGCACACATATACATTCACACAATGTATAGAACATGTAGCTATAAACATCTATATGTAGATATATGCATTATGCATACGTACAAGATTTAATATGTTTGTATGTATATATACATACATATATATATATATATATATATATATATACGTATATATATATGTATATTTGTCTGTGTGTACAAATGTTCTTACATGTGTATGTATATGTGCATATGTGTATGCGTGTTGTGTGTGTGTGTGTGTGCGAGCGAGCGGCCGCGCGTGTGTGTTTGCGTGGTCTAACTTCAAAAACAGCGTTTGCAATGATGGCGGCCATGCGATATTGCAAACAAGCGCCATTTCAAAGAACAAAGATGAAATGCCAACAGAAAGTAATAAGAGCATTATCGAAAATTCCGCACTATTCATCTGATACCGCCATCTTTAATCTCATCTCACTCATTGGCAAGCTTTTCACACAGGACCGTTTATTTTTTTTAATTTCTTTATTTTACTTCTTTTTTTGCCGCTTCCTTTTCTATTTTGTTCTGCTATTCTTTCTGCTGTTTTCATTTTATTTCATTTATTTATTTATTTATTCTAATTCTTTCTTTCTTTCGTCTATTCTTCCCTCTATTCGTTCAGTGTTTTTGTGTATGTTTTTTTGTTTGTTTGTTTTTCTACTACTACTACTACTGCTGCTGCTGCTGCTGCTTCTCCACTCCCACTCCTTTACTCCCTCCTACTCTCTATCACCATCCCCGCATCCTCATAACATTGATGCCTCCCCCTCTCTCTACCACCCTTTCCGTACGGTTTAGGTTTCTTTCAAGTGACTAAAGACAAGCATTTGCTTACAGGCATATATATATATATATATATATATATATATACACACACATATATATATACGCACACACACACGTCTCTCTCTTTCTCTTTCACAGCCTCCCTCTCTCTCTCTCTCAATACATACTCATCCCGATCTGACTATCTCTCTATCGACATGTAGCCCTACTTCAATTTTCAATCTGTTTGCATCTCCCTCTCTCTCTCTTTTTCTGCTCTACCTCTGACCATCTCTCTCTCCCTCTCTATCTATCTATCTATCTATCTCTCCATCCTTCAATCTCTCTATTCTTCCATCTCTCC
>NC_068998.1:48193012-48194961 GCF_001194135.2 Octopus bimaculoides
GTGAGTGTGTGTGTGTGTGTGTGTGTGTGTGTGTGTGTGTGTGTGTGTGTGATTTACACATATGTGGTGGATGCAACTCGCACCGGTCAGTCTAACAGGTGACAGGACGACATAGAGATAGACAGATATACCAAATACTATACAGCATAAATTCTTGGTTTATTAAGATCAACTACGGTTCTAGAGAGCGTAGCGAAACTACCGAATGGTAATTAAGACCAGTGCCACATGAGAAGGGGAGATAATCTCCAGAACGAAAAATTCTCAAAAGTTCACATACCGTTAAGGAAAAGACCAAGCTTATTGTTTGAAGAACAATAAATATTTAATAATAAGTAGTTAACAAGTTAACAATGTGTTCACTACACTGAATTCATTAAATAATTCACTATATTGCCAGCTGCTCCATTTGTCTGCATAATACACATGGATAGAGATTCACAACTGAAACCAACTGTTTCACGCTAAAACAGCCGCCTCTCTTATCGTTTCCTTTCTTCCTTCTCTCTCATTATATACATACTTACACACATATAAACGCACAACCACATTTACTCACTCATATATTTATACATATATATACATATATTATATACATGTATATAGATGTATATACATGTATAAATACATACATATATAGCTATATATTTATATATATATATATTTATATATGTATACGTCTCTTTTGTTCTCACGTGTTGCATGTATGTACGTAAGTATTGTCTACACATGTACAAACATACATGCATATACATACTTATAGACGCACACATATTTATAAAGATAATAGCACAATAAGAAGATTTATACCCCTCTCTCTCTCTCACTCTCCATATATATATATATATATATATATATATATATACACACATATATATATATTCTCTGTTTAAATGAATTTCATTTCTGGCTCCTTTGTTGTTACACACTGTTGATAACTGACGTTGCGTTTGAGCTTTGTCCGCGCCTATTTATCTGTGTGTTTACCTGTTATTCTGTCCGTCCCCCATTTCTTTTATTATAAATAATTAACATCACACGTGCGTGTGCGCGCGTATTTCCACAGTCTCCGTTCTTTTGACAGGTTCAGCTGATAGTTCTATCTCGTAGATAATGATGTAGCTGGTTGTGTGGCTGTAGGCGTGGTTAAACATTCAGTTGATCACACTTTGGCTAATCTCCTTTCTTTTTGTGAAGTATTCGAGAGCGAGTCTGCTTTGAAATTGGTCGGATGGGACTTTGGAAGAGGGACTTACATTAAAATGATGGCTGATCTTATGTTTAAAGTTGAAATTTCAGTCGTGATAGTATTTCTCTTCGAAGCAGTGATCACAGGTGTTGGTGTTGTCTCTGTATGTTAATACTATGACATCGCTTAAGTGCGCTGCATGTATCTACTCCTCCATTATTTTATTTCCTCATATATTAGGGGAGTGATGTGGTATTCTCATATGTGTGTGTGTGTGTGTACTATGGATTCTTTCGTCATTGGACGACGGATCAGGTTGCATAAACTATTACCGAACAAACACGAAGATGATTTGTTTATAGTAATCAAATTTTTATATTTATATAAGCACACAAATTGCCTCAAATCGATAGTGCCTATACAAAGGCACAAATGAGCCACACTTCAGATGTCAAAACGATCGCAGAGCAACGTGAAAGAAAGTGTTTCGATCAACGCGTTACTCGATCCGGGAATTGAACTCACGATCTAAGGCTCGTGAGTGACATACTCCAATCACTACATAATATGACTTCACTGTATATATATATATATATATGGCTCTGTGCGTGTATACATACCATACGTACGTAAATACATGTGTCTGCGGGAATGTATGTATATGTGCATATCGTTGATATATATATATATATATATATATATATATATATATATATGTGTGTGTGTGTGTGTGTGTGTGTGTGTGTGTGTGTGTGTGTGT
>NC_068998.1:48195213-48199323 GCF_001194135.2 Octopus bimaculoides
TATATATATATATATATATATATATATATATATATATATATATATATTTATACGTATATGTATATCTAAGTCTATATCGATTTGTAATTTAATATACTCTATTTAAGTGAGCGTGCATGTGTGCGTACATATATAACTTCGCTTCCGAACAGATGTAGAATTGTATGGCGAAAATATTCATCGCTGATGAAGAATAGATCAGATTGTATACACTCAGATAAATGGATACTTACTCCTTTCTATGTATTTACCTATATCCATAGATATGCACACACGTATATATATATATATATATATATATATATATATATATATATATATATATATATATATATATGTATGTATGTATATACACATATATATATATATATATATATGTATGTATGTATATACACATATATATACAGATATATATATATATATATATATATAAACATATATACATGCATATATACATATATATATATAAACATATATACATGCATATATACATATATATATATATATATGTATATATATATATATATATACACGTATATATATATATATATACACACACACACACATATATATATATATATATACATATGAATGTGTATATATAAACGTTTGTATGAGTGCTCTAAATGAATCACTCTCTCTCTACACACATAAGTGTGTATATATGAATGTATATATATATGTTTGTGTGTGTGTGTGCACGCGCGCGTATTTGTGTATATACATTTATATATAAATATATATACATATATATAAATATATACATTTATATATATAAGTGTGTGTGTGTGTATATATATATATATATATATATATATTCATCTGAATCTAAATTTTTGCTGAACTCATATACATATATATATATAAATATATATGCACATATATATTTACATACATACGTATACACACACACACACAAATATGTATATACGTACACATGTATGTATTTATGCATATATATATATAAATACATATATATGTACATATATATATATATATAAATACACATATATATATATATACATATATATATATATATATAAATACACATATATATATACATATACACACACATAAATACATATATATATATATATATATATAAATACACATATATATATACATATACACACACATATAAATACATATATATATATATATATATAAATACACATATATATATACATATACACACACATATAAATACATATATATATATATATATAAATACACATAGATATATACATATACACACACATATAAATACACATATATATATATATATATATATATATACACATATATATATACACGCACACATACATATATACGGCAGTGTGTTGTTATGTAAATTTGTACTACTACACGTATCTATCCGTATTTGTGTATATTTGATGTCTTTAAGCAAACAGAACGTCCCATTAATCATGCAAAACCGAATTGAAGAATGTTAGCCGAAAGCTACAAGTTAACAATGCGAAAATCAAAATATTGAAATCTTGACAATGAGCGAATGTCGCCGAAAGCGTCCAATAAATGACTTAGCGATAATTGAGTTTATTTATGCATCAATTCGACTTTCACAAAAACCTATTAGGTTCCGTTGAATAAATAGAGCAGAAGAGGAGAAGGAGGAGGAGCGACAGAAGTAGATATGTAGAGGAGATAGACTTGAATCACTCTGCCCCGTTCTTGGCTCTCTCATATTTTTCCTGTTATGTTACACTATCTATCTATCTATCTCTCTCTCTCTCTCTATCTATCTATCTATCTCTTCCTCCCTCCCTTTCTCTGCTTAGTTTTCTTTTGTCGTTCATACTGAACCACTATGTGTATGTGTATACATATACATACATATATATGTGTGTGTGTGTGCGTGTGTACTTCTATCCACATATAAGTATATACATACATACGTATATATATATACATATATATATATATATATATATATATATACATACATGAATGGATGTTTATGTATATGCATGTATATTTGTATATAAATATATACATGTGTATATGTATATAGATATATATATGTATATACATATATGCATGTATTCTTTTATTTCAGTCATTTGACTACGGCCATGCTGGTTCACCGCTTTTGTTGAACAAACCGACGCCAGGACTTATTCTTTGGAAGCCTAGTTCTTATGCTATCGGTCTCTTTTCCTGAATCGCTAAGTTACGGGGACGTAAACACACCAGCATCGGTTGTCAAGCGATGTTGGCGGGGACAAGCACAGACACACAAACACACACACACACATAGAGAGAGAGAGAGAGAGAGAGAGAGAGAGAGAAAGAGACCAAAATGTACGTACGCCGCTATATTTTTATATATATAAAAATACAAAAATGGGACAAGATCGCAAAACATCCGAACAGTTAGGTGATACAAAAAAGGGACCACAAAATATCCAGACAGACGATACAAGGAAAACAAGGGCGGGTCATTCGGAGTTTTCTTTCCTCAGTCGAGTTCCAGATTATATATGTACGTATACATGACTGTTCATATCTATATGTGCATATCCTAGAAACACACACATGTGTTTATGAATGTATGTACGTATATATTTACATATGCATATTTACATATATATTCGTTATGGTGGCTGTCGACACGTTTTCGAGTATGACCATGATTTGCGCTAAAATTTCTGATTTAGGGCCTTTGTGTCATGGCTGCCATAAAGCGGAGACATACAATAGATATGACAAAAAACATTCCATATCAAACACTGACTTCATTGGTAAAGACGTTAGATCATTGGACGATATGTTTTACGTCATTTGTTCCCTCTCTTTACGTACGGAGTTTAAATCCAACGGAGGTCGACAAAATAACGTACGAATCAAATACTGTGGTGATTATAATCGAATCTAATTACACCCTGCCCGCTACAGCTTATTGTCCCTTGCACCAACATTGGAAACAATCAGTATTTCTTATTTGAACAACATATTCTCTGTCTCTTTACGTGCTGAGTTCAAATTTCGTCAAGGTTGAGTATTGAGGTCGGTGTAATCGACTTAACCCAGCCCCACAAATTACTAGCGTTGTGCCAGAATTTCAAACCATTATTATAATTATTGGCGAGCCGGCAGAATCGTTAGCGCGCTGGACGAAATGCTTAGCGGTATTTCGTCTGCCACTGCGTTCTGAGTTCAAATTCCGCCGCGGTCGACTTCGCCTTTCATCCTTTCGGGGTCGATAAATTAAGTACCAGTTACGTACTGGGGTCGATATAATCGACTTAATCCGTTTGTCTGTCCTTGTTTGTCCCCTCTGTGTGTAGCCCCTTGTGGGCAGTAAAGAAATAGGTATTTCGCCCGTCGCTACGCTCTGAGTTCAAGTTCATTTTTAGTATTCTCGTTCGTGAGAGCAGTCGAGTTTATTTCAGATATTCTCATTTTAAAAACCATCTCTGGCTAATCGTTGAGAGGACGTTGGTGTTGCCTTGGCGGAGGATTGCGTTCTCTGAATGTTATTATTAAGATTATTTTACTGTATGACTTTCGCGGAAACGTCGTTCCGTTTACTCAAAGACAAATGATCACTAAACCCTGGACAGAAACCGGTGTATATTCAATAAGATCGATTTCTCTATATGACTGATAATTGTTTTTATCGACTACATTTGGTTGATAAAATCGAATTACCGCCACAGAATGTCATTTATGTCGCTGTTTTATAATTAGCGGTTAGGTGTTTCTACTGGCATCCTGTAGATCAGTGTTCAAATATTGCCCAGGTCTCTCTTTCGCTCGCACTCTCTCGTTCTGTTTCCATTTTCTCTGGTTTTCACTTCACTCTGTCTATCCCACTCCTCCGACTTTACTCCCTTCGCTCTTTTTTCTCTCTCCCTTTCACTCACTCACTCTCTCCTCCTCCTCCTCTTCTTCTCTCATCTTTCTTTCCCTCTTTCAGAAGTATCGTGATGAAGAAATCACACAGTTTTCAACGAACAGGAGCTGCTAATGACACTATCTATCTATCTGTCTGTCTGTCTATCTGTGTGCGCATTAGTATGCATAGACAGGTAAATATTAATGTGTCTGTATATATATATATATATATATATATATATATATATATAT
>NC_068998.1:48201779-48203364 GCF_001194135.2 Octopus bimaculoides
ATATATATATATATATATATATATATATATATATATATAGAATAAGTACTAGGCTTACAAAGAATAAGTCCTGGGGTCGATTTGCTCGACTAAAGGCGGTGCTCCAGCATGGCCGCAGTCAAATGACTGAAACAAGTAAAAGAGTAAAAAAAAGAGTAAATCCATACGGTTCCGGGTTTGCGTATGTGTGTGTATATTTGTGTCTGTGAGTATGTGTGTGTATGTGTGGTGTATCTGTTATATATAAATATATATGTGTGTGTGTAAATGTAATATATTTGTTACATGTGTGTGAGTGTGTGTGTAATTGTCGGCCTGTTACGTGCAATCTCTTACAAAATGCATCCTTATTTACACGTCAAGGGTTATAAATTAAAGTTATAAATTTAGAATGAAATATACTTTAAAATCGCTTTTGTAGTGAGGGAATGCTTTATTCTGTTCTGTGCAAGTATGTTCTCTATTATGGCTGTACACTGGAATAAAGTGCGAAACCAGAACCACGAATTTATCTTATATAAACTTCGTTATACGGCTATCATATTTCGGTTTATCTCTTAGATCAACTCTGTAGTTATTTCTAATTTAGACAAGAAATTTCAGCATGTACAACGTAAGACACGTAATTCTAGCTGCGATATTCTTTGTAACTCTGATGCTGCACGAGGATATTATAGCTCTCCTTGGCCAACCCCACGCTACGGTTTTGTTATCATCCACTCATTGCAAATAACTAATACGCGGAGAAAATTTAGCATTCCTTTCATCTTTCTGAGAGAACTTTTGCGTAGATAATTATAAAATATGGTTCTTAAATGTAACACAATCATTAAACAATTGTTAGACGCATCAGGTTTGGATTATGCATATTAAGACATGAGGTATATAAAGAGATGTTATTAACTCTCCATATAATGGCCGACGTACTCATGAGCAATTTTTCGCAAATATGTGCTCACAGACTGTAATAACTTGGCTTGTTTTCAACGATATATTATCAGTAACAATTATTGCGTCTAACAGATTTATGATTCTCAAGCACTTTGGCTTACAACAAGTGGTCTTCTAACTGTGATATGGTTGCATTAAACAATGTTTTGGTACATTTCAAAATGTAAAACAGCGTATCTTATGTACAAGCAAGCATGATATGATATAATATATGTATACATATATACATACATACATACATACACACACACACACATATATATATATATATATATATAGATATATGTGTGTGTGTCTGAGTCTGTGTGTGTGTCTGAGTCTGTGTGTGCCTCCCCACCATCCGTTGACAACCGATGTTGGTATGTTTACGTTCCCGTAACTTAGTGATTCGGCAATATAGACCGATAGAATAAGTACCGGGCTTACAAAGAATAAGTTCTAGGGTTGGTTTGTTCGATTAAAAGGCGGTGATCCAGCATGACCGTAGTCACATGACTGAAACAAGTAAGAGAGTGAAAGAATGAAAAACAATATAAATTATATATATATATATATATATATATATACATATATATATATGCATACATAAACTTATGTATATACATTTATATGATAGATGCATAAATATATATAT
>NC_068998.1:48205833-48206542 GCF_001194135.2 Octopus bimaculoides
TTCTATCAACCCTAGTATTTTACAGGTGTTCCTTTACGAACCGAGTACAGACAATTTAAAGATGGGTCTCTAAAGGGAGTTAACTAGGTCTGTGTGTCGTTGCTTTGAACAACAAGAACAGCAACAACAGAAGCATCGCCATACTTAGGACGGTCTTAAGCTGGCTATCACGGTTGGATGATCACGGTTGGAATACGTTCCACTATAGGGCTACAGAACCTGGGTTAGCCTGACGATAATGCACACAGGCACACACACACTTCCGCTCCTCTGTTTCACACACACACACACACACACACACACACACGACATATCATCACCAGCATCATCATTATGATTGATACTGACGCTGTTGTTTTCTATACTCTAATCGATATAATTGTTATTGATGAATTTCTTGTCGTTATTGTTTTTTTGTTTTTTTTTGTAGTTGCTGTTGTTTGTGTCGTCATTGTTGTTGTCGTTGTTGATGCTGCCGCTGTTGTTGTTGTTGTTGTTGTTGTTGCAGTTGTTGTTTCACTCGCCAGTATGTCTGTTTGTTTATTTGTTTGTTTGCTTAATTGTTTACTGAACAGTCTGCTACAGATTGGCTTATCACCAAATATCAGGCCTCTATCCACACACCCCACCCCCACTCCTCCTCCTACTTCAACTACACCCCCAGCTCACCCCCAGCTCACCCCACCCCCTCTTTTCTTCTTTCTTCCTT
>NC_068998.1:48207513-48209179 GCF_001194135.2 Octopus bimaculoides
ATATATATATATATATATATATATATATATATACATGGGTATCTATGACGGAGTAGAAGTTTCAGATATGGTCGGATTATATGTAACCTACATACAATGAAAAATAGAACAAGATTCAACAGAACAGGACTTTACAGAAACGACGGTCTCACATTATTCCACAAAATGAAGGGTCATGACAGGACAAACGCTAATTAGTATAGTTAACATATTAACATAAATGAACACAATAAATACAAACCAGCACTATTTCTAACGTAATTCCAGCGAAGAAAAAGGAAATAGAAACTTTAAAAATTTATCCACGATCATATTAGAATCAATATTAGTAGACATGTAATTTAGCTCTTGCTGGCAGGTATTGTAACAAGGGGAAATAACTAGAGCAAACAAACCATATCAGATTGTACTAAACACTCTAATAGTGATATAATCTTGCATGATCAGCCCTGTAGTTTAAATGTCTCCACAAATGTTGCTAGAATCTTTCTAGATTAAATTAATAAGCACTTCCCCACGTTACACAAGTTTCTTGTCGAAGAAAGCAATATAGAGATCACATGTGAAGTCATTCGAGTTACAAGGAGTAAGTCACCAACTTATTACCTATATATATAGATAGATATATATATACACGCACGCACAAACACATAGATAGATAGATAGATAGATAGATAGATAGATAGATAGATAGATAGATAGATAGATAGATAGATAGATAGAGGAATCAAATCCTGGATATGTATATAAATGGTTACGAAACAAACTTCTTTACCAGACGGCCATGCTTATGCCTAAGAATGTATATATTTCTACACACATCCTAGAATGTATATTTCTACACACACACATACACACATAAATACACACACACATACACAAACACACATGCAAACATGAAATATGAGAGAAGAAATTCTAAGCATGGACGAATGAATGAAAGATTGAACCGGAAAACTAATGTTACTTCCGCCATTGACCCTGAGAGGGCGCTGTATCGAATTCAAAAACTAACTGTTCCCACTCACCCCCACCAAATCATCACCATCACCATCATCATCATCAACAACAACAGCAACAACAATTTCAAGAAATAACTAAATGACTATTTGATAACTACCCTCCACCCAAACGTCCGCCTCTCTCTTCCTCTCCCTCTCGTTCTCTCTCGTTTAATGATCTCGAAGCTGGTTGCTACACATCATTACTTTCAGAATTACCTCCTCCTTTTTTTTCCCCACTTCCTTTTTTTTTTTCCTAATCCCTCCATCAAAAACCACACTCATCACTACCACAACCACCATCACCACAGCAACAACAACAACAACTACTACTACTACTACTAAAGCGATCCAGTGTTTAGAGACGTCATCGTTAACATTCTCTCTACAGAAGCATAAAATACACACACACACATACACATGACACTCACGCACTTCCATACATATTATCTTACATATAGTAAACGCTGCGGAACACCCTCGCCTGCCATAAATGTGTGTATGCGTCTGTGTGTATGTATGTATGTATGTATGTACGTACGTACGTACGTACGTACGTATATATATATATATATATATATATATATATACAGACACACATGCACACATGTGTGTGTGTGTGTGTGTGTGCAAAATATTGGTTTTGCTCCAGTTGGTTTCCTCTT
>NC_068998.1:48209818-48215352 GCF_001194135.2 Octopus bimaculoides
ACGGGGTCCATTTCAGTTTGGCCTCTGGTATCTAACCTTTCACCTGTCCAGCATGGAAGGACCCCATCAGGAGCTTTATCCTTGTTGGCATAGCTCTTACGGCCATTGAAGAACTCAAGCCACCAAATCGCAACAAGGGCTGGACCTCCTGGTGGATTTGTATACATACATACATACATACATACATACATACATATATGTCTGTGTGTGCTTGTGTGTGTATGTGTGTTTGAGAATGCTCTGTGTGTGTTTGAGTGTTGATGTGTGTGTGTGTGAATGTGTTTGTGTGTGTGTTACCTTTATCGTAGCAGAATCATTAGAGTGTTGGATACTATCATGCTTAGAAATACGTTCTGGGTTCAAATCTCACTGCCGTCAACTTAACCTTTTTACCCTTTTCTTTTCTCTGTCTCTTTCTCGCTCTTCTGTCTCACTCTCAATCTTCCCTCCCTCTTTCTCTCTCCCTCTCTCTCTATCTACTCTTCTTTCTTTCACCTTTCCTATTTCTTTCTTGCTTTCCATTTCAAGCACTCCCGAATTCGGAAACACACACTCTTCCACACTTTCACTGCTCTTTTACATGTACTCACACGTCATTCACACACAAACACAAACACACACACACACACACACTAACACACACACATACTAACACACACACATACTAACACACACACACTAACACACACTAACACACACACACACACACACACACACACACAATTCCATTCATCTCTCTTCAGTCTCCCACAATCATTCTCTCTCTCTCTCCCTATCTCTATCTATCTATCTATCTTTCTAATCTATCCGTCTCTTCCCACTCCCTTCTCCACCTACTCTATGTCACGTGATCTTTGTTCCGACTGGAAGCAAGTTTCACTGACAAATCCACCGGCTCACATTGAAAATACATCAGTCTTCTTCCGCTGCTGTTGCTGCTGCTAATAATGATGATGATGTTGAACTCTACTTACGACCCATTACACACAACAACAAGAGCAACAATAACAACAACAACAACGACGACGACTATAGCGATGACTACAGTTACAAAAACATTAACCAACATGTACAACAATAACAACAACAACATACACAACAATAACAATATCAACAACAACTAGCTAAGACTAACACCTTGGTTTCATATGCACAAACTTAAACACATGTATCATCATCATCATGATCATGATCATGATCACCATCATCAACATGACTATCATCGTCGTCATCATCACCATCATCATCATCACCCTCATCCTCATCATCATCATCGTCATCATCATCAACTGCAGCCGCATCATCATCATCATCGTCGTCATTTAACGATCACCTTTCTGTGCATGCATGCGTCAGATGGAATTTATTGAAGCATATTTTTTGCGACCGGATGCCCGTTCTCGCCCGTTCCCATGCAAAGTAATATTTCGCCATTGCCAGACAATTATATATATTCTTTGCTTTTTGACGCTGATGTACATTCAGGACTATCAAAACAAGAATACACACACACACGTATGCATCTATGTACACACATGACTAACTTTCAGTCTCCGTCTGCAAAATTCATTTACAACACTTACATGAGTTGTCGCGCAGTGAGAGTGAACCCGAGACGACGTGGCTGGAATGTAGGATTCTTAATCACCATCACCTGCGCGCCGATATATCACGTGATCGCGTGGTCGATCAGACTATCGGGTGTTGTTATACATCGCTGATCACAATGCAATTTGCATGGTTTTAGCTTTCGAATGATACCACCTCGCTGGAGCAACGTGAAATAAAGTGGTTTGCTTAAGAACACAACGTGCGCCTACGGCTCTGTCCAGGAATCGAACCCAGGATCTTGCGATCGTAAGTGGAACGCACCCTACCACTATGCGACTTCGACCTAACCACTAAGCCACGCGCCTTCACACACATGCATTTATATGTTGTTGTTGTTGGCACTCCGTCGCTTACGACGTCGAGGGTTCCAGTTGATCCGATCAACGGAACAGCATGCTCGTGAAATTAACGTGCAAGTGGCTGAGCACTCCACAGACACGTGTACCCTTAACGTAGTTCTCGGGGATATTCAGCGTGACACAGTGTGACAAGGCTGACCCTTTGAATTACAGGCACAACAGAAACAGGAAATAAGAGAAAGTTGTGGTGGAAGAGTACAGCAGGGTTCACCACCATCCCCTGCCGGAGCCTCGTGGAGCTTTTAGGTGTTTTCGCTCAATAAACACTCACAACGCCCGGTCTGGGAATCGAAACCGCGATCCTATGACCACGAGTCCGTTGCCCTAACCACTGGGCCATTGCGCCTCCACACATTTATATGTATGTATACATAAATTCACAAACCCATACATCATTTTCAAGCTGAATAGACATAGGAGACATTGTTTGAGGAACATCACTTCACCTGCTTCCTCTTTACACTCACATTTATAGTCTTTCTTCCTTTCTTCCTTCTGTATCTATTATAATCGCGTTCTTAGTTGTCATAGTCGTCGTCGTCGATTTATTTCTCGTTGTTGTTGTTGTTGTTATCGTCTTTCTTATTGCCGTTTAATATATATTTTCTTCTACATAATCATCTCTTTCTTCAACCTTACATCCCAACAGCTGTTACATAACCCTGGGATTAACTTGTGGCGGTGATGGTGTATGTGGCTGTCATGTCATTGTGTTTCATTGTCAGATTCGTTTTGGTCTTGCTGTAGTGGCGCTAGTGCTGGTGGTAGTGGTGGGTATGTTGTAGTTGTAATTCGTCGTGGTAGTTCTTATGCTGTAGCATTCAAACCGGAAGTTGTGGTAATAACAGTATTTTTCTTCTTGGGGTACTAAGAGAAATAACAACGGTGGTGGTTGTAGTATAGCATTGTTGTATAGGTAGTAACTAGTATGGTTAGGATGTTTATTTTGTAATGTTGGTGTTGCAGTGGCTGTTGACTTTGGCTTGTTATTGTTGTTTTTAGTTTGTCTGTGCAAATCAACGATGCGTTTGATGGAAGGCATTCCTGCCATAACGATCCCATCCAAATTTAGGTATAAAGTTTTCTCATCATTTCGTCGATTTTCAGAGTGAAGGACTAATATCCGAAACGTCAAGGTCTCTGTCTTCCTTTCCTTCAAGACTTGAAATAGCATCATATTTATTGGTCTGTGTTTTTTTCAGTGTTAGTTTCAATTTATGATTTCATTTTTGCATCAAATACTCGCATACGCATACACACACACACACACACACACACACACACACAGAGTACTATACCTTGGTTCAAGTATTTTCCCGTCATTTAACTCTGAAAAGTTCTTGTGTGCTTGTAGTAAATCCCTATTTTGCTACGTTTCTTAAGAGGGTATTTACAATTTGCTTATATAATATCGGACCCTTCTTATATACATAAGCCTCTTGGACACCGACTTCCCTGGTAATTCATCGCGCTGCCGGCACCTAAATATGCATATTTAATTAACATTTATATTTATTGCTATTATCAACTGAAGAAAATGCTCTACTTCTGATATTTCAAAAAAAAACAGAAATTATGAAAGATAGCAATGTTAGCAGCAACAGCTATGTAATCATGAAAATATTACGTCATTAATGTCAAAGTTATGAATATCGTGATAAAAGTGAAACCGGTAGATCACATAGATACTACACTGCGTTACTATAGTTTACAACGTGAAGAAACGCATCATTATATATATATGAGTATGTATGCATGTGTGTGCGCGCGCGTGTATATGAGTGGACACACTTTGTTAAAGAGTGTCAGAGGATAATGATGGTAGTGTCACTCGTTAAAAGTTATGGAGAGGACGGGTCAGTTCCCAAAACTGATCCATTTCTCTAATGCCTATATCACTTTAGAATTCTGTTTTCCCTGTTAATGAAGCCAGTTTGGTCAAACAGGTACGCCGTCGTCTTGGCTTGTCGGTCGGTCGGTCGGTCGGCTGACTGGTTGTAAGTCTGCAATGGCTGGTTGACTGGCGAGCTGACTGGTTGGCTGGTTGATCTGCGGGCTCGATGTCTAACTCGTGTCTGGTTATCTCCATGTCCAACTGTTTATTCAATGGTTACTTCCCTCCACCCACATATCCGGTCACGTGCCTCGGTGTGAGTGTGTGTTGAGGTGTTGACGGGAGCGTTACCAACTTTTTAACTTTCCACCCCGCCACATAATATCTGCCCCTCACATCTCTGTGCATTTAGCTCCTCTTTACTACTACTACTACTACGACTACTACTACTACCACCAGCAGCAGCACATCTAGCACCAGATGGAGTGTACGTCTTTGCTGTCGCCAAGTATTCCTCCCCACGCTACCTCCATACACCCACTCACCCCGATCCCGTTGACAAGATTTCGCTCCCTCCTCCCTCACCTCACTAAACAACTTAATTAGGAAGTGAGTGTCAGACAATAAATGTGGCGCTGATAGCGCCCCCTGCTGTCAAACGACGGCATCGCTTCTCGAACCAAACACCGTTAAATGTGTGAGTGTGTGTGTGTGTGTGTGTGTGCATGCGCAAGAGAGTGTGAATGCAATGCAGTTGTGCGACTGTGTGAGTGTGTGTGTGTGTATGCGTGCGCATACGTTTGCGCGCGCGCGCGCGTGTGTGTGTGTATGTGTGTGTGATTCGAGTGTTTATATATCTATATATCTTTACATTTATGCGTATAAGAACGTATACACATATATGTTCGAATATGCATAGGCACAAAGACACGCAGAAGCACACACACACTCGTACACACACACGCGCAGCACACACACACGCATACACATATATGTTAACGTGTACAGAAACACACATATGTGTGTGCATGTATGTGTGTTTGTGCATGTATAGATGTATGCGTGTGCATGTATAGATGTGTGTGTGTGTGTGTGAGTTTGGAATATATTTCAATAATTCTGCGTACAATTGCAAACGTACCGCTGCCACAATACGAACTCTCCACCCCAGATTAACACACGTGTGTACACGTGTATATGTGTGTGTGTGTATGTTTGTGTGCGTGTGTATGTGTGTGTATCTATATGTGTGTGTATGTTTGTGCGTGACTGACGTGCGAAACGCTATGGACATGTGCGTATATGACGTGTCAGCGTTACGTGTGTGTGTGTGTGTGTGTATATTATGTGTGGATGGGGTGTACATGTGTGTATATATGACATGCAGACGGTATGTGTGTGTGTGTGTGGGACGTGTATATATGACGTATTAACGAGTGTATATTAGCCCCTCGTACGTGTAACAAACTATTATGAAGTGACATTAAAATTTACAACAGAGAATGCATCTAGGTCCATGTGTACGTGTGTGTGTGTGTGTGTGTATTTGCTATGACGGTGTAATTGCGATGTGCGTGTAAGTGTGTATTTGTACGTGTAACAGTGTGTGTGTGTGTGTGTGTGTGTGTTTATGTGTGTATACATACGTCACTGCTGATGTAGGTTTCCTATGGGAGGCAATGTGGTGCTCGGTGAGTGCGTGTTTATGTATGTGAGTGTGTAAGTGCAAA
>NC_068998.1:48215385-48218990 GCF_001194135.2 Octopus bimaculoides
GTGTGTGTGTGTGTGTGTGTGTGTGTGTGTGTGTGTGTGTGTGTGTGTGTGTGTGTGTGTGCAGTGCTCTTTTCTCTCTCTCCCCTTCTCTCTCCTTCTCTCACTCTTTCTCTATCTTTATATATATATATATATATACATATATCTATGCATGCATGTATGTATACAAGCACGTATATATACACGCATGCATGTTTGCATGTATGTATGTATGAATGTACCTTTGTATGCATATATGCAAGAATGTATGTATGCATGTATGTACGTATGTATGCATGTATGCATGTATTTATGTACGTATGCACGAATGTATGAATCTATGTATGTATGCATGTATGTACGAATGTATGAATGTATATACGAATGTACGTACGGATGTATGTATGTATGTATGCATGTATGCACAGAGCTGTATAAACAGTCAAATATAAATGTAAGAACGCATTATAGATTTTTCTGCATTACATATTTTTGTTTGTTACAAGGAAAAGCTTCTCTGGAAAGTGAACGCGCGTGCGCACACACGCGCGCGTGTATGTGTGTGAGAGAGAGAGAGAGAGAGAAAGAGAGAGACACATAGATAGAGAGAGAGAGAGAGAGAAAGAGAGAGACAGATAGATAGATATATATATAGAGAGAGAGAGAGAGAGAGAGAGAGAGAGAGAGAGAGAGAATGATACATTTCCTCCCAATCATAAAAATGTGCGTGTTTGTTGACATGTACTTATTTCCACCTGTGTGTATTTGTATTTATAGACGGTAACACCCAATATCTAAAAGCGATAATCAAACTTCGACCGCTGCCATTAATGATCTAAACACAATTAATAATTAATTAGTTCACTGAGGTCTATGGATTCCGATATAGATTGAACCAAAAACCCTATGATATTATTTAATGCCCAAACCTCTGCCACATCTCAATATGTTCAAATCTGAATTTTATTGATTAATTCCAATTGGATTTTTCATTTCTTCTTTCATTACCTTAGGTGTAGCTAAGTGGTTAATAACCTTGCTTCTTAACCGTGAGTTGAAGGGCGTGGCTTAATGGTTAGGTTATTCGACTCCCGATCATAAGCTTGTTGGTTCAATTTCCGGAGACGCGTTGTGTCCTTGTGCAAGACACTTTATTTCACATTGCTCCGGTCCACTCAGCTGGCAAAAAATGAGCAGTACCCAGGGCCCTCGAGCATAACTGCTTACCGGGCCCCTTTGAATGTGTATTTTAGTAGAGTTAGAATGTAGAATGTGAGTCTCTCAGAGTTCCGAGCCCTCAGGCAGTGCCCGATTGGCCGATGGCTCAGTCCGCTCCTCGTAGTACCTGTAATTCAAAGGGCCAGCCTTTTCCCATTCTGGGTCACCCCGAAACTTCCTGAGAACCACGTTAAGGTATTGTGTGTCTGTGGAGTACACAGCCACTTGCACGTTAATTTCACGAGCAGGTTGTTCAGTGAATCGGGTTGACTGAAACACTCATCGTCGTAAGCAACGGAGGTTCATTTTTTCGAACCATGTGGTCTTGGGTTCAGTTCCATAGTGTATATTTTCTACCGTCCCTGGTCGACCCAAACCTTGTGCGTGGATTTGTTTGGCGGAAATCGGAAGAAGCTCGTTGTGTGTGTGTGTGTGTGCGTGCGCGTGTGCGTGTGTGTGTGTGTGCGTGTGTGTGTGTGTGTGTGTGTGTGTGTTTGTTTATGTTAGCACGCCGGACGAAGTAACATTTTGTCCGTCTTTACGTTCTGAGTTCAAATTCTGCTGAGCTCGACTTTGCATTTCGCCTTTTCTGAGTCGGTGAAATAAATACCAGCTGAGTACTGGGGTCGATGTAATCGACTATATCCCTCCCAGCAACTATCAGGCTTTGTGCCTATAATAAAAAATAATCATTATATTTTATAAAAGCGAGAGGATCTGGTAAATTTCTGGGCTTTGAATTGTCGTGAAAAGGGAACAACTGCTTGAAACCTTGTGATAGATATTTACGCCGCTTGTTTATTTAAATCGAAGTTCAAATTTCGCCATTGCAAACATCGACGCGCGGCGTTCGATCAAATGAAATATCAGTGAAACTGTGATCGATTAAATCATCTTCCCCACCACTACCTACACACGGTGGGTGTGTAATCATGTGACACTGCTATAGATTTATATATATTACAAAGTATAATATAGTCAGATCGTAAAAGATTATTTGGGGTATGGTAGGAAGGGATTGAAAAAAGTATAAACATGATGTAGTTGTGAGAATGGAACCCTCTCTCTCGCCTTTCTTCTCTCTGTGAATTCTTGCATGCGTGTGTATGTGAATGCGTAGATGTATGGTGTATTCTAGAAAAGATATTTAAATGCTTTCACAGACACATACAATTTTCCCGATAATCGGTGCCAATTCGGGGGTGAAAATATTAAAAAAAAAATACGCGTACACACACGCGTTTGTGTGTATACATATGTGTGTGTGTATGTATTTATGTGTGTGTGTGTGTATGTATTTATGTGTGTGTGTGTGTATGTATATATATATATATATATATGAGGGGGAAACGGGCCCAGACACACTCATATACAAAACGCACGAAAGTAATGAAAAAAAACACATGCACAAACAGCCTGGAAAAATGAAAGAACAAAGTAGCAAATAAAAAGAAAAACAAGTGTATTCACAGCTTTTCCGTTTCCGCCAGAGGGCGCCTCACTCAATAGCAATTGTCATGATCAATGGCTACTGCAGCGAAGAACTGCAATAGAAGATCGAAGTGGAATCTCAAGAGAGAAAGAGTGAAAGGGAGAGAGAAAGAGAGAGAGTGAGAGAGAAAGAGAGAGAGAGTAAGGGGTGTGGAGGGAGGTAATCCAGCGTTTATGAATAGGATGTGATTAGTGAAACATGAGAAAGACTGATGAATACACACACACACACACACAAACACACGCACAAACATACACACACACGCAGGCACACATACACATATATCTGTGAATTTATGGATGTATGTAAATGTGGTGATATGAATGCACGTTTAGGTAAATATATACACAAATATGTGTGTATGTGTGTGTACACGCACACACACACACACACACATATAATGGCGTATATATGTTTTCCAGTACGAGTAACGATCTTCATACATGAATGCATACAAATGCATGTTTCAATAAATGTTTTGATACACACACACACACACACACACATACATATATATATATATATATATATATATGTGTGTTTATGTATGTATATATATATATATATATGTATATGTATATATGAATGTATATATATATATACATATATATATATACATATATATGTATATATGAATGTATACATATATTATATATATATATATATATACATATATAATATATATATATATATATATATACATACGTATATAATATATATATATACGTGTATAATATATATATATATACGTGTATAATATATATATATATACGTATATAATATATATATATACGTATATAATATATATATATATATATACGTATATAATATATATATATATACGTATATAATATATATATATATACGTATATAATATATATATATATACGTATATAATATATATATATATACGTAT
>NC_068998.1:48224619-48225213 GCF_001194135.2 Octopus bimaculoides
ATATATACATATATAATATATATATACATATATAATATATATATACATATATAATATATATATACATATATAATATATATACATATATAATATATATATACATATATAATATATATACATATAATATATATATATACATATATAATATATATATATACATATATAATATATATATATACATATATAATATATATATATATATACATGGGCACACACACACACAGATATATATATATATATGTATATATATATATATATGTATATATATATATATATATATCGCTAGAAATATTGAAATGTAATAGAAATGATCTTATAGAATTACAGGCCGCTAAAAGTCTAGAAAAACGCACATCAAAACACAAACCTAACAACACATAACACAGCACTACACGCGAGTGCACACGAAACATTCACACACAACACACCCGCAAGACAAAGAACCATGCACTCACACACAAATATTCGCTCTCATACACACTCCCTCACATAAACACACGTTAATTAGCCATAAACGATTCTAACAGTGCGTCTAATAATTGTTCATCTCCTTTGTAATATATATATATATATATATATATATATATATATATA
>NC_068998.1:48225350-48230486 GCF_001194135.2 Octopus bimaculoides
CAAAAAAGCAACAAAGTGAGGACGTGATACGGATAGTGTTATTGGACGGCTCGGGAAAGGAAAGAGAGAATATATCGGTTTTCGTTATTTATTACAGTTGTTTAATTTTTGTCTCTTTTTTTTTTTTTTTCTTTTCTTGTTAAGGTTTGGTTCCAAAATCGCCGCACGAAATGGCGCAAGCGGCACGCGGCAGAAATGGCATCAGCTAAAAAGAAACAAGAACAGGCTGAGGAACTGGAAGGCACTTCAGACTTGGAAGACGATAGTTCTGATCTGGCAAGAAGTCACGGCATGTCTCTTGATCATTCTGGGTGATGAACTGTTTGCAAACATACAAATAACAAAAAATACCTTCAAGACAATACATATATACATACGTATACGTTATGTATATGCACATACATACATGTACATATGTATATAGATTTGAATATATATATATATATACATAAATGCATATATATATATATATATATTTGTGTACTTATATACATATGTGTGTATGTATATAGCGTTACACATACACATACATAAACGTATATATATATATATATATATATATATATATATATATATATATATATATATATATATATATAAATGCATATATATATATATTTGTGTACTTATATACATATGTGTGTATGTATATAGCGTTACACATACACATATGTACACATACATAAACGTATATATATATATATATATTATGTGTGTGTGTATGTATTTATATACATATGTACACGTGTATGTATAGTTACACATACATGTATGTATATATGCCTACATATATATATGTGTGTATATATATATATATATATATATATATATATATACATACATATATATATATTTGTGTGTATGTATATAATTATTAATCACACGAAATAAACATTCAAAAACAGTAATTATAATTATTATTATTATATCAAAGAAATGATGATGATGATGATGATGATGATGATGATGATGATGACGATGATGATGATAACATTGGTGGCGATGGTGGTGATGAAGGAGAACGTAGAAATGTACTGTTTATGATGCTGAGCAGTGTTTCAATCCTACTAGGTAGTCGTAAGGTGAAAGAGGAGACGGAATACAATTATCACTACGATTAACACCACCACCATCACCACCACCACCAGTACTGCCGCCCATACCACAATATAGCAATCGGTGCTACTACGAGTATTTACAAACATTACGACATCCACTACAAGAATGACACAAATACGATCATTCCCCCACCACCCCACCACACACCAATCTCTACTTGATCCATAGAGTTCCTTCCCCCACGTTCTTACCTTTCCCACCCCTTTCTTTTTACAACAACTCCCCCCCCGTACCTTTCTTTAATATTAACTTTTGGGAATTCCTCTGATACAAACGTACGTGGGTTTATAAGCTGCCATCCAAGGAGAGGAACGTACCTCCACCAACACACACGCCACCACCACGATCACCAACACTACCACCACGATCACCAACACTACCACCACAACCACCAACACTACCACCACGACCACCAACACTACCACCACCTACGCCAACACCATTACCACAACTTTTCAAACGAGGAACCTTCTTGGCAGTGCCCTAACTAGCCCGAAATAGAAACTAAATTGCCCTCAAATTACGCCCTTACTGTCAAAAGAATGACTGACATACATTGGACATACAACGTAGAACTTGATATACAAATGTCTGGATGGTCACGACGGGAACGTCTTTGGTTATAGTTTTGCTCCATCAGGACAAACCTTGGGGATTAAACAAAAATAAGACAATAATTATCATCATCATCGTCATCACGACCAACAGTGCGCGAACGCTTAACTTGCTAGAAAGAGCAGATAAATGTCCCTCAAATCACACTGTACTGTTTAAAAAAAAAGAAAAATGAAGGACACACTGGACAATGTACTCCTTGAAATAGAAATGACGTGATGGTCACGGATAGAAACACTTTTGATAATAGTTCTACTCCGTCAGGGTTTGATTTAGGTGTTAAAAAACAGCACCAACATCGCTAGAAATAGCAGCCACATCTTTCTCAACTACACCCCACGATCTTTTAACAAAATTTGGAAGGACATTAAATAATGTTTCTAGATACTCAGTATGTAAAGGAAATAAAAAAAAGAACTTGACGGGATGATCACGGCTGGAAAGCCCATTTAGGTCTGCTCAATCAGAGTTGATCTACGATTAAACAACAATTACAATTACACAACAGTAAGATATAACTACAGCAAATAAATATGTTAAAAACTAATTTGTTGACTATACTTATTATTATGATTATTATTATTGTTGTTGTTGTTGTTATTTTTAATGTTGTTGTTATTATTATCACCTTCTTACAATCTTGTTGACATTTCTTGTCGATTGTCTTCCGAACACCTAGGGTAATGAAACACATTGTATACGTCGGTAGGCCATTAAAATAAACATAACAGATTGTTCATTTACAAAGTCATGTGACAGGAAAAGAAAAGGAGAAGAAAGACAGAGAGAAATAGGAAAGAAGGGAACAAAATGAAAAAAGGAAAAACTAAACAAAGAAAATAAAGGAGAAAAAGGAAGGAAAATTCACAGTAACAATGCGCATTATTATTATTATTATTATTATTATTATTATCGTTATTATTCAGGCGGCGATCTAACAAAATGTTTAGTGGCATTTCGTTTGTCTATACGTTTTGCGTTCAAATTCCACCGTGGTCGACTATGTTTTTCATCCTTTCGGGGTCGATAAAAGAAATACAAATTGAATACTATAGCCGATGGAATCGACTTACCGCCTCCCCACTAGCTTGCTGACCTTGTGCCTATAGTAGAAAGGATTATCATTATTATTATTATTATTAGTAGTAGTAGTAGTAGTAGTAGTAGTAGTAGTAGTTCTATAATTTTATCAGTTTTGCATTTTGTCATAAAATATTGTTAACTTCAATGGTGAACTGAAACTAAAGTAACAATATGAACGGAAATTGCTTTTAGACCGGAAGTTAACCAACAAACGGACAACTAAGCATAAGTACGCGAGACCATGATACTTCTGTCATTCAACCGCATCAAAGTCATTTCTTTTAGTCAGAGTGCTCTCTGAATATTATCTCCTGGCATGAAACCTCGAGTAACAGTATTCAAAATAAAATTCTACTCTTCCAAATGTATTGAGTTCTCTTTATAAAAGACAACACTTGCATACACACAATTACAACTGTAGAAAAAAACATAAAACAGACTCTCACGCCAGGATTGAATATTCGGTACGGACACATAGGCTAGGCGCTGGTGAGGCTGTGTGGTAAGAAGTTATCTTCCCAACCACATGGTTTCGGGTTCAGTCCTCCTGCCTGGCACCTTAAGTAAGTGTCTTCTACTATATATAGCCAGCAGCCGACGAAAGCTTTGTGAGTATATTTGGTAAACGAAACCTGAAAGAAGCCCGCCAGGCGATAACTGATGAAGGGTCGTTCTTTATGTTACTTTTCTTGTTTTCCATTTGTTTCTCTCGTTGTTCGCATACCTAAGTTTGTCATCGTATTTCATGTTGTTTTCGCATTTTATGTTGTTTACGTTTTGTGACGTCCCGTACCCATATATGCGTATATATATATATATATATACATACATATATATGGATGTATATACATATATGCATGTATATATGCATATATATATGTTTTTTACATATATTATTATATGATCGAACGCCACGCATCCATTTCCAAGTAAGTTTATCTATCTATCAGAAGCCTAATTAATTGTGCGATTCGTCCCGAGATGTTATCAGAAAGATTTCGAATTTTGCCAGGATTGAATGGAATGGGATAAAATAATAAAATGAAATAAGTAGAATAAAATCGAATTATATTTTATGTCGTTCTCTACACTATCAAAAACGCTATCGCTCTGTGTGCGTGTGTGTGCGTGCGTGCGTGTATGAGTGTGTGTGTGTGTGTGTGTGTGTGTGTGTGTGTGTGTGTGTGTGTTGTAATGTCTATTTGCAAACGCAACGTGGTAGTCCTACGCAGAATGACGTTACTACATTTTAACCCCCGGAAAAAATCTCTTCCAGTTGTCGACATATGATCTATCTGTGTCCGTATATTGCGAGCAGGGGAGTCTATCGCCCCCTTTCTAGCCGTAGCGATACTTGCAGATCAATGGCCTCTGGGCAATTTTCCTTCCTCGATAGCGGGCAAACGCCGGCTAGACATAGCAGTCACTCGCTTTTGCACACAGTATATACTTTTAAAGTATCTGCAAGTATTCTTGGCAGGGTTCTTGAAGCGTGACCAGTAAACAAGTGTCACCTTAGTCTGCTGGCTGTGGTCAGCTGACACTTTCCATCATACCCAGCAAAATAGGCTGAAGTTTTCATCAAATAATAATAATAATAAATAATAATAATAATGGTTTCAAATTTTTCCACGAGGGCAGCCACTTTGGGGGAGGGAGATGAGTCTATTACATCGACCCCAGCATTCAGATGGTACTTAATTTATCGACCTCGAAAGGCTGAAAGGCGAAGTGGACACAGGTGGCATTTGAACTCAAAACGTAAAGCCGGACGAAATGCCGCGAAGCATTTTGCCCGGCGTGCTAACGATTCTGCCAGCTCGCCGCCTTAAACAACAACAACAACAATAATAACAATAATTATAATAATAATAATAATGATAATAATAATAAACGCAATAACGAGGGATTATAGTAGCTTGTCGAAGTGAGTTGAGAAGCTGAGCAATTAGATTGACTTAAGTTATTGAATTAAAATCCTTATGCCATGTTAAAATAGTTTGGTAAAGAGATTTATATGAATATGGGATTTGAGATTTGTGTCAAGGTCAACACGAAGAAACAGTTTTAAATATTAAATCTTAACTGTATTAACATATATATACACAGCAAGAAATGTCGCAGCCAGTAACAAACACGCACACACACACACACACACACACACACACACACACACACACACACACACACACACATATATATATATACACACACTCACATTCATACACATGTATATTATTTGAAAATCTGATTAGTTATTTACATTCATTTGTGCCAGGCAAGAAAATATATATATATATATATATATATATATATATA
>NC_068998.1:48232351-48237014 GCF_001194135.2 Octopus bimaculoides
GTACCTCGTAATCATGTAGATTCAAGTTCGATCCCATTTCGCTACATTCAGATATAAACTTCTGTATTATAGTCTCGGGCTGAATTATGTTGCCCGAAATTGAAACCAGGAAACTGAAGCTAGGCAGAAGCTCGTCAGCAACAGACGTATACTCGTGTGTGTGTGTGTGTGTGTGTGTGTGTGTCAGATAAAGGAGGGAGGGAGGAGACGAAGAGAGAGCTGGGACGCGGTGAGGGAAAGGACGAGAGGTGGGGAAGAGACGACAGATGTGGGGGAAGGGAAATTGGTCCCAGCTAATTGGCTGTCGTTTATTGATCCTTAAAGGATAACAGTTGAATCTGATTTCAGGTGGTAGAGAACCAGAAAGAGCACCAGAACACATTATATGTCTAACGCTGTAACAATTCTGGGAATTCGCCAATGTAAAAAAAAAAAAAATGCTTGAGGATTGAATTTTGAGAAATTGTTAATGGAGGAAACAGTTCAGATCGCCAGCAACTTTCGATGTTTCCAAATGCCTGGGGACCGCTTAACACCAACTCACCTCTTTTTTTGTTTCGTTCCCTGTCTATATTTTCACCTCATATTCTACCAACAATTTGTAATTGTGAGCATTTGCCTGAGTAGAGATTCTCTATCCACATAGTAAGTGTACCCATGCACATTGCATAGTAGACGTACCCCATAGTACATAGTACATTGTAGACATATTGCATATACTTTAGGAAAAAAGAAACAGGCTCAAATTTCCTCCCCGTGCCATAGTCTCATAAGGCAGGTGTCACAAACTCTGTAGAATTTATATTCTCCCTTTGACGGGACGTCGGTCCATCACAGGATTACTCATTTTTGCCAGCTGAGTGGACTGGAGCAATGTCAAATAAAATGGTTTGCTCAAGAACATACTTCATCGCCCAGCCCAGAAATCGAAACCACAACCTTTACGATCATGAGCACAACACCCTAACGACTACGCTACTCGCCTCCACCATAATAGATGCACTCCGTACAAATTGCCATAAAAAACGTTTCCATAAACATTACATAGACGTACTCCATGCATATCATATATTAGACGTACACCATACACATTGCGTAATGGACGTTCTTCATGTATGTTACATAGACGTACCCCATACACATTATATAGTTGAGGTCCTGCATGTACATTGCAAAAAAGAAGTACACCGTACGCATTGGAGAGCAGTTGTACTCCTTATACATGTTATGCTGACGGAACTGTCATTTTTCAAATCAGCTTCTGAACACTATTGTCTCGAGCTCTATATCTCATAGAGGCGGTTACCTGGTTTCTATCCTGTATAAGTGACCTGGATCAAAATAATCCTCCCTGAATGCAACGCCAGTCCATTGTAGGGTCACCCGTATACCGCTGAGTGAACTGGAGTAGTAAGAAGTAAAGCATTTTGCCCAAGTATACAGCGCACCGCCCTTTCTGGGAATCGAAAGCACTATCTCGCTGTTGTGAATGTAAGGCCCTAACCACTAGAAATAATACATTTCTAAATCTCCCAGAGAGATTTATGCAGTAGTGATACGATGAAGTAGTTGTATGCTGTCAACTTAATGTGACAGTCCCATGAAGAGAATACTACTACTGTTGTTTAGATCTAGGAAGCTGCACTGCTTCCTGTCGGCCTTGACACATTTCCTGCGTCCTTATGTTTACAAGGGGGAGACAAGCACCTCCACCCAGCTAAGCTTGCATCCTGAGACATGTTTCCGAGTCTTTGCTCGTCATCAGTCTGGAGTAGCATGGCCTGCTAGTCGAAGATGCCGTATAAACATAAGGACACAGGAAATGTATCAAGGCCGACAGGAAGCAGTTCAGTTTCCTAGGTCTAACCAACAGTAGTATTATTCCCTTCAGGGGACTGTCACATTAAGTTGACAGCATACAACTACCTAACCACTAGGTTATGCGCTTTCATGAGCGACTCAAAAGTTCTAGCATGTTACCGAGTCGGGTTTTCTTTCTATTAATTGTTCTGCTGCGAGCTACAAAGGATCCAAATGGAAAGAAATTCGTGCCAATGCAAAACAACTGGATATTTTTCGGTGTAAGATGACGTCAGATCAACCTCCAATCAGAGCCAGAAACAGCAGCAATACCAACTTGCATTCATTCCACCAGTAACAATACGAAGCATTAACACGATAGACACAGCAGCTCTCAGTTCCGGTGTCTCAAGATGGGCCACACAAAAAATACCGATGATGACGCTCCAGTATGGCCACAATACCCTGGTTGCTGAAGACAGTAAAAGAAAAGTCAATTTCTTGAGTGGACGTCGTCACTTCCGATGTTTCGCATTGGTTTATTTACCAAATTTTTTTTTAATGAAGAACAACAAAGAGTCTCACTTGTAATTAATATTCAAGTTGAACTCAATTAACAAATAATATTGGTAATAAACAAATGGTATTGCTAATTAGGCGAAATGAAAATAAAAGTCTAAAGAGGAAAATACCAACAGCCATGAAATGAAAGTGAATATGTTTTAGAGTGTTATAGCGTCATCATCGTCATCTTTGTATCACCGTCATCGTCGTGGCCATTATTGCCACTATCGCCATCATCATCATCATCATCATCATCATCATCGTCATCATCGTCATCATCGTCATCATCGTCGTCGTCAGCATCGTCATCGTCGCCTTTGCGCCATTATCATCAACGTCACTTTTACTCTCCTAGGGAAAGGGTGGGAGAGAAAAATAGAAGGATGAAGGACAAGAGAGAGAGAGAGAGATAGACAGGGAAGTGATAGTAATAGTAGGAGAGTGCGCCACCGTTCCCCCCCCCCTCTCTCTCTCTCTCTCAAGATGATAGAAAAATTATTATGAACGCTAAGTAGAAGTGCCATGAAGAGACCGCGAAAACACGTCTGTTCTTCAGGAAGACCAGTGGGCAGAAAGAAAGAACCCCTTTCGTCACGTGTCAGTGACGAGAGAGTCGAGGGTAAGAGGAGGAGTGGGTTTCTAAGAATAAGGGAGAGAGAGGGTAGGAGAAACTTTGAACCATAGTAAATTGTTGTAAACCGGTCTTTTGCCACTGTCTTTTGACGACGGTTGTCGCTGACAGATTTTGTCGTATTCCGAAGTCGTCGATAGAATGGTTCTATCTGGCACTGTACGACTCCAGTGCTATTATCCTCAAACGATTGAAACGATATAACGTCCACACAGTCTACACGTACTCTCGACCTTCCGATTTTCCTGACCTTTCTTCTGTCGTCCGGCTACTGGTCCATTTATAATGGCTGGTACTACCACTTTTTACCGGGAAGGGTGTACAGTTTCAAAATACAACATAAACGTAATTTATCGTTGCTAAAATCCAGATTGAGTAAATAAGAGAGAGGGTAAGAGATCGTTGTATTCACAAACACCATCATTAGGAGACAAATTTGAACTTAGAGTTCATCATAAACAGCGGAAAAGGGTTGCGGACAGAGAATGAGAAATTCGTATTTCGGGAGAAATGTGGTTTACATGTAAAAAGTTATGCCAATTAAAGTACCTAAAATAAACATTTCACTTTATTTTCATTATTAATTGGAACCACAGGATATGCAAGACCCCACTTCAATCAAAAGATGGCAGAAGTTGTGGTTTTGGAGAAAGAGCAAGTAAGATTCCATCATTCAAGATAATTGGGGGAATGTATCTCTCGAAGAGTTTTCACATTGGAAGAATGAATGGTTTCGCAATGAAGAACGGAGATGAGATTCTGTACAACCATCTCACCGACCAGGTTGAAATAATCTCAAACATTTGAATCAGGAAAAAAACATGCATATATTCTGTGTATCTGTGTTGCGCGCGCGTGTAAGTATATATATATAAAAATACATACATACATATATATATGTAATGTATGTATGTATTCATGCATGTATATATGTACGTATATATATATATATATATATATATATATATATATATATATATATATATATATACATATACATACAAATATACATTCCACAAGCATGTCTTCACAGAGAACATTTAAAACACTTGAATACATAGAATTGCAAACGTGTTAACACAGCAAGACATTGTCAAATACACATACATACACACACACATATGTGTTTATGCATATTCACGCACGCACACACTGGGAGTACAGCATTCAGTCTTTGAGATTTTAGTTGAAGTTCTGCCACTAGCAGTAACATAGATCCCATAACATATTTTTCTGTTGCTATTTCCTCCAGATGGTAAAGACATTGTCAAACAGCGGTAAAAATGTTTTTTATTTTATTTTATTTTATTATATTCATTCTCTCACAATTTATCCTACACATTTTTGTTAATCTGAGATCATACACACACACTAACACACACACATACACACACACACGCATGCATACACACTCGCACGCACGCACATACACACAAACGTGTAATCAGTCTCATTGAGACCCACTACCCGATGGTATAGACATGTATGTATATGTCTCTCGAACCATATATACATACATACACACACACACACACACATATTTGTGTGTATGTATATGTACTTATATATATATATATATATATGTGTATATATATATATACTTATATATATATATATATGTATATATGTATATATATATATAAGCATATATATATATAAGCATATATA
>NC_068998.1:48237024-48239333 GCF_001194135.2 Octopus bimaculoides
ATGTATATATGTATATATATATATAAGCATATATATATATATATATATATATATGTATATATATATAAGCATATATATATATATATATATAAGCATATATATATATTTATGCATGTATGTATATATACATATACGTATATATATATATTTATTTATTTATTAATGCATATAAAAATATTTAATTTTTTAATGCACAATTACACATTCGCCCCTGTATATATAACATGTGGAGTGTGAGTGTGTGTGTATGTGTGTGTGCGTGTGCATGTGTGTGTGTGTGAGTGTGTGTGCGTGTGCGTGTGCGTGTGCGTGTGCGTGTGCGTGTGCGTGTGCGTGTGTGTGTGCATGATGTAGCAAAACTGAATAAAAAAATTTCGCGACATAAATGTATTAAAATACACACCTCTGTCTGTCTCACCCACACTCATGTGCACACACATGCGAACACACGTGTGTGTGTATGCCCCCCCCCACTCTGTCTCTCTTTCTCTCTCTTCATCTACCTATCTATCTCTGTATGTATTTGTGTGTGTGTGTGTGTGTGTGTGTGTGAGTGTATGCGTGTGTTGTGTTTGTGTGCACACGCACACATATATACATATGTGTGTATCTATGTGTGTGTGTATATATAATATAATATAATATATATGTAGAGAGAGAGAGAGGGGGGAGGGGGAATGAAAGGGAGGCAGAGCGAGAGAGAAAATCAGACAGACAGACAGATACAGAGAGCAGCAGAGACGGACACATACACACGTATATAACACTGGGTGGTGTTGCGACTGTACGTTCAAATGATTCAATTACCAACGCATGTCTGTCTCTCTATCTATCTATCTATCTACCTATCCCATCAGTAAGTTGATGGGAGGAAGTAAGTCGAATTCATTGTTCCCAGTGCGTAACTGGTACTTATTTTATCGACTCCGAAATGGATGAAGGCCAAAGTCGACTTAATTTCAATTCAGAACGTAAAGACAGATAGAATGCCGCTAAGTACTTTTGCCGGTGTTCCAACGATTCTGCCGACCCGTCACCATATATATATATATATATATATATATATATATATATATATATATTAATGGTATATAAATATATATATACTCACATATATATTACGAGTATAAAAATACATCCTGAATGAACAGTCACTTAAAAGCATTACGAAGTTGCATATTGAGATGATTACACAATTATATAATATAGATCTTTGTTCATAGATATAAATATGTGGACACATGATACCTTCATCAGCGGAACTGCAAAACGGAGTTGCTTTCTGCATTGAGGTATTTATAAATATCAAAACCATCGTATGACCCTCTTTCCGGTGCCATTTATGTAGGCATCACGTGTTTTAATATTTCCAGAAATCTCTGATTACTAGAAACATGACCATATATGATATTTTATGCAGTTATTTCAATACGCAACTTTATTTTGTTTTCAAGTGCCTCTTCCTTTTAGCTGTATTTCATATAACGTTATATTATTGCTCTAAATCTGACTTTCTTTCATTGAGCTCTGTTAAATTATGGAGGTTTAAGAAAGCGACTCTTAGCTATGAATCCAACAACTATTTTTATTTATGCGCCATTTTAACGCCCAACCAGGTTCATGGTCCCGGCTTTAAAAGGGCGCATTTATTTTTTATTATATATATATATACAGCACTGTGTATCATATATGGATCTCACAGGAGGCACCTCCTCTGTTGAATGATGATATCTTTAATCAAAACTTCAACAGTTTTATTATCCGCCATTTTTATCATTTGACTGCAAAAATGAAGTCTTTTTCTTACTGTATGGTCTTCATTTACCAAGAACGTGCACCAGTTGAAAATATAGAATTATACCCTTTACATGCAAAGCTAAGAGATGTCTTTAAATTATGTGGATATTCTCAAATGGTTGAAGTCTTTCCACTCGCTATATTATGTGAGGTCCTGCACTCATTCCCTACCACACACACACACACACACACACACACACACACAAACACAAACTAAATTGACAGTGATTTCAGGCTGCCTTTGTGGTGACTTACCCAATTAGTAATTCGAACGTTTAATATTAAAAACTTCCAAATTTTGACACAAGTTACACAAGGGGTTTCGTCGGTTATAATAATATTAATAACACTGTATTTTAAGAAAGGAATGCAAAGTTAAACCTCGACAGAATTTGAAACCAGAATCTAACTCGCTGGAAGAAATACAGCTCAGCGTTTTATCCGGTGTGCTAACGATTCTGCCAGCTCAACCCTTTAGATCTTACCATGTGTATTAAATGCATCACGAATTC
>NC_068998.1:48239435-48239952 GCF_001194135.2 Octopus bimaculoides
GTGTGTGTGTGTGTGTGTGTGTGTGTGTGTGTGTGTGTGTGTGTGTGTGTGTGTGTGTGTGAGATTATGGGAATGTGGGTGTGGGTGCGTGTGCGCGCGTGTGTGTATCAAACTTCTACAAACACACCATTAATATGAAAATAATCCCATGCATTAAGTAATAAAGTGTTTTTGATAAGTGTGTGAGCCATAGCAATGATTATTTAACCTCTGTCAGTAATTCCACATCTGATGTAATAACAGTTTAACAGTGTAATGGTTTAACAGAATAAACTGCAGAATAGCAGAATGACGAATATAGTTCTATGCTTGGTTTGTTCACTTCCTTTAGTTTTCGTTTTCAACTGAGATTAACCGTTTCAGATTACAAAATATCTCAGAAGATTTATGATTAAAGTTTGATGTGACATGTGAGAGGGGTTATTCTCACTATCGCACTATTACTGCAGTATATAACAGTATATATATATATATGTATATACACACACATATATATATATATATATATATATATATA
>NC_068998.1:48240204-48242058 GCF_001194135.2 Octopus bimaculoides
TTTGAACAAAGGAAATTTTCTCCTAAATTTCTACTGGAAGTTTTTTAAAACGTCGTAGAAATGCAAAAAAAAAAAAAACAGTTCAGAAATGAGTTTGAAAAAATTATACCTACGCGATTTTCTACCATTTGAATTAGCAAAACGAAATTGTTCAGATTCTCCACAAGAAACGTTCTGAAAGGGCGCAGGCATCGACGAATGTACTTAGAAGCGTTTTGTCAGAATTAAAAAGCGCTATCATTGGAAAGGTTTCATTCAAAGGATTGTCAATGCTCTAAATGAAGATGATCCAGAGCGAAGAAGGGAGTTTGTGAGTGGTCTTAGGCAAGATGTGCAGAAGATGCACAGTTGCCAACATAGAGTGTGTGGAGTTATGAGGAGACATTAAATTTAAGGGGACCTATTACTCGCCACAATTACAATTCCGAGGAAACTGAGAATCAGCGTTTTATTTTGGAGCATCATGTTAGTTTACCAGGAGTTACATCATGGCGCAGCTTACCAAAAGAATTAACTAGACCATTCTTTTTGGACAGTACTGCATCGTCTGGCCTCATTAATGTGAATTTGGTGCAATAATTTGTTGTGCAAGAAATTCAAGAGAACTTTAAAAGCATGGAGTTTGCTTCCAGTATACATATATATATATATATATATATATATACATACTATGCAAGACTTTTCTCAGGTTTAAAATGTGACATTGTTTTCGTTATCTACATTCCAAAGATGGAGGTTTGTATCTTTGTTAGAAACCAGTTCCGTCTTCAGAGAAAGAATTTAGTTCATTAAATACAGAGACATGCATGCACACATGCATACACACATACATACATACATACATACATACATAGACGGTATAACTGTTCGAGCCGTGCTATGGCTGTACGCTTGCCCGGA
Organism: Octopus bimaculoides; assembly: GCF_001194135.2. Classification (NCBI taxonomy): domain Eukaryota; kingdom Metazoa; phylum Mollusca; class Cephalopoda; order Octopoda; family Octopodidae; genus Octopus; species Octopus bimaculoides. The sequence goes on from NC_068998.1 coordinate 48,241,105, forward strand.
ATAGTGTGCCACCGGATATATTTAGATAATTTGCTACTTTCCTTTTACTCTAGAATAGAATTATGAGGGTGACATGACTCCTGTTTCTCACACGTACAGTACCCTTTGTTGTCAAGTTGACTATGAGGAAGTCTGCCCGAAATATAAGGCTTGCCTAAACAAAGATATCTTTTGTAAATTTAGTTACTTCAATTGCTAATTTAATTAAGTTATAGAGTACGTTCAATGATCATGAAGTAATCATTTCATTCATTAAGCAAAAATTATTATCTATTAATATTTTTGTTAACGCCATTAATAAATAAAATTTACTATTATGACATTATTATTGTTATTACTATTGTTGTTGTCATTTTTGTTGTTGTTCTTGTTATTATTGATATTATTATTATTATCAAATTGCTTATAACAACGTTTAATCAAATAATTGATATTGTTGTTATTCTAATCGTCATAATCTTCGTCGTCCCTTCTACCATTTCATCATCATCTTCATCATCATCATCATCATCATCATCATCATCAAAAACATCGTGAATAACACCGCCCACTTAATCTTTATCTTTTATGAAGAAAACTCAATCAAAACCTAAATCTTTCCATGTAACAAGTTCATTCGGTGATGGTTGTTGGCACTTTGTGGGCCAGTCACCCTACACACATACGTACATACATACATACAAATAGAAACGCGCACACACACAGACACACAGATATTTTTGCATATACATTCATGGACATATATATATGTATGCAGATATAGATTGTGTGTGTACATGCACATACGTATGCACATACATACACAAATACACATACGCACAGAGATATTGGTAGTCATACATATATGTGTATACACGTGCATACAAAATTACATGCATACACGTCCATATATACAGACGCACATGCTCACATATACACTTATATACATACATATATATAACATATTTGTGTATA
>NC_068998.1:48242545-48245569 GCF_001194135.2 Octopus bimaculoides
TATATATATATATTGATGTTTACATACATACATGTATATATGCATGTATGTATACATACATATATATATATATACACACACACACACATATATATATATATATATATATATATATATATATATATATATTTATGTATGTAGACATAGATACAACCACATGTGTGTATGTATGCGTGTATTTGAAAGTTTTAATGTAGGCAAATTATGCTAAAAAAATGTTTCACACACACACACAAACGTACACACACACACTCACACACACAGAGAAATAGATAAGGGTATACAGTGTGTGTATCCGTACACAAAACCTGGTATTTGGTGTATCTTATCAATCTACGTTTTGCTGTTTTTGTTGTTGTTGTTGTTGCAATTATTAAAGAAATATTCAGATATGATTCTTCCCTCATATATTCATTGAACATCCAGATAATCCTACGCCTCTATGTGCATACATACGCACATACACATAAATATATATATATATATATATATATATATATATATATATATATATATATATATATATATATATATATATATATATATATATATACACACTTATGCTTATATGTACGGGTGTATATAAGTATGTATGTACTATACGTGTATAGACAAGTACAGTGGTACACGCCTTAATTATACTTGCTCACTAGACGTGAATTAATCCGATAAATGAAACTGCATTCGACAATTCTGCATTACTGTTGTATATCATTATTAACATTACTGTATTAATACAGTTATTATTATTATCATCAATACTATTATAATTTTATTATCATCATCATCGTTATTATTACTATTATTATTATTATTATTATTATTATTATTAAGATTAAGGCGGCGAGCTGGTAGAATCGTTAGCACGCCGGGCGAAATGCTTAGCGGTATTTCGTCTGCCGTTACGTTCTGAGTTCAAATTCCGCCGAGGTCGACCTGTATTGAGTTCTAACACGAGGTTATTAGTTTCACTACGCCCAAACAAGATATTACAACACACACATTTGTTTGTGTATATATATATATATATGTGTGTGTATGTTTGTTTGTGTATGTATATATGCACAGACATAACAAAAATAAATAGACACCCCATAAAATATCGTTTTATGTTTATTCTAACTAGTAAAAGTTTATATTTTTTATTAATTCACATTTTTATGTTTCACATTCTATATGTGACTGTTTAGTCATGCTATGTACAAAAGAAGCCTTGAGACTGTCTGAATTTCAAAGACCACGTATTGTGGGTCATTCTGAAGGTGAATAAAGTCAGCGAAAAATCGCGGAAAACCATGGGATCTCGCTTTCTACAGCTAATAGAGTGACTGTGCAATTCACCAGAGAGGAGAAGGAGTCCACATCATCTCCACCAGACCAATCAGGACTCTCTGGCAGGACCAGTCCTTTGTAAAGAGAAGTGTGGAGGATAATCCTCGTTGCAAGGCCTCTGACATGGCAGAACAAGTTGAATTTAGTCCCAGAACAGCTGCCAGGTATCGCCACAAACTCGGATACTATGGCAGAATCGCAATAAAAAGAAGACACTTCTTCAATCAACCAATATGAAGTGGAGAAAAGATTGGACCATTGAAATGGTGGAAAGACCAGTCGCATTTTGGGACACTGTCGTATTCTCTGATGAGTCCAGATTTGCTGTATTTCCTAACAGTGGTTGAGTGTGGGTCTAGAGACGTTTTGGGATCAAGAATTTGATGTGAAAAGATTGCAACCAACAATGAAACACGGCAGCTATTCTGTGATGGTCCGGGGAGCAATTTGGAGCAATGACTGAAATCAGAGCTGGTGGAGTGCGAGGGAAACATAAACTCAGATAAGTATGCGTCGATATTGCAGAAAGGACTCTTTTCAATCTTCTTCAGTGGTGAAATGATTAAAGAAGTCTATTTATGGAAGATGGGGTTCCTTGTTACACGGCTAAAAAAGCTTCCATGATCAAGCCAGTCACCAGATATGAACCCTATTGAACACCTCTGGAGTAAAATGGACAGGACACTTCATAAAAAGAACAAGAAAGCTTCTTCAAAGCCAAATCTTTTGAGATTACTGCATGAGACTTGGCAAGAAATTCCGCAAGAGAATATTCGTCATCTGTTCAGTAACCTGCGTAATGGGATCCTAGCATTGAAAAATACAAAGGGCACGTCTGCTAAATATTAAATGTTCACATTATAAAAACTAACAAATAATTTCAATCTATAATTTCAGATTTATATAAATTTTAATGATTATAAGGGTGTCTATTTACTTCTGTCATGTTTGTATATATCTCATCCTTTCTCTGATTCTTTTTTCTCCCGTCCACCGTTTTCTATCTGTCTCTCTCTCTCTCTCTCTCCCTCTTCTTCCTTTACTCTCTCTCGTTGCTCACACGTGACCATCGTCCATCTTTCTTTTCCTCACGTGATCATCTGACAGGTATGGTTTCCATTTAGAAGAGCATGCACATGCATACACACACACACACACACACACACACACACACACATATAACGTTCTTCCTCACAATTTCCTGCTAAATTCACCCACAAGATTTCGTCGACCTGGGGCTATAGTACAAGTTATTTACCGAAATTTCCGAACAGTAGCACTGATCCTGAAACCACGTGGTTGCAAATTGAGCTTCACAACCACCGGACCATGTCAGCACCGATTTTGCTATTTTTTTTCTCCTATTATTTACCTCTGGAATGACTTATCATTAGAAGGATGTTGCTGTTGTTGTACTCGCTGTGTTTGTGTTGCTATTGTTTTTGTTTTCGTTACTAATGTTGCTGTTGTCGTTGTTGAAGAATTGTTGCTATGCCAATTTAACTTGTCCAAGTCGCTGTTATATGTTTATATAAAATAAAGTAACTTCGCAACATCTTCTTCCCGCTGCTTTACAGAATAATGAACGAAAATGGAAGGACTTGAGGTAAAGAAAGAAAGAAAGAAAGAAAGCTGAAGAGAGACAGAGAAATGGAGAGAGAGAGAGCGAGAGAGAGAGGGGGGAGAGAAAGA
>NC_068998.1:48245788-48246179 GCF_001194135.2 Octopus bimaculoides
TATATATATATATATATATATATATATATATAAAACATGCACGGTACTATACATTATATGTACTTCCATAAAATAAATATTAAATGACATCTGCGTAAGATTTTGTCTAGGAATACGGGCTTGTACACACAAGTGGGAGTGTGTGGGTGTGTGTGTGTATGTTTGAGAGAGAAAGAGGAAAAAGAAAGAGAAAGTATAGGTGCCACAAATCGAATATCTGTTAGTCTGAGTATATATACATACATACATATATACATACACAAATATATACACATACATAAATAAATATGTGGGTGTGTGTGTCCATAAATATGTGTACCGATCTCTCTCTTTATATATATATATATATATATATATATGTGTGTGTGTGTGTGTGTGTGTGTGTGTGTGT
>NC_068998.1:48247146-48248141 GCF_001194135.2 Octopus bimaculoides
TATATATATATATATATATATATATATATATATACAAACACACATATATATATGTATGAATGTATGTGTATATATATATATATATATATATATATATATACACGCACACACAAACACACACACATACACGCGTATGATTACTATATTGTAATCATATAGATATTTATGTATTTACATATATTTTTGTATATTGATCTCTATTTGACCATCTGTATATATTCCTGTATATTTGCGTATGTGCATGTCAGTATGTGTGCACATATGTGTATATGTATTTTAAGTGAATATATGTGTGTGTGTGTGTGTGTATGCATGTATATGTATATATATGTATATATATGTATATATATATATATATATATATATATATATATATATATATATATATATATATACATACCTACATACATATACGTAGGTGTGAATTGTTTATTTAGACTTTAAATAAACCTTCTCGCGAATTCGGTTTCTTGCCATCGCGATCACCAGGCGAGAACTTTTCTTGATCGAATCATGATGATCGCACTGATTGTAAATAGAAGACAACTTCTACACATACTACATGATTTATTCAGTACTCTCTTCTACTTTTGCTGATACAGTGTAATATTTGAATGTGTGTGTCTTTTAGAAAGCCACTGCAATATCGCTAAGGGCACAAATAATGGGCAGAATACAGTTAGATGACCCTTTTTTTTCTGCTTGATAACCCTTACTTTTACAAATGAAGCATCGATTAAAATAATCACGGGCAACACTCATTGCATTGGTACAAATATACCTTTTTGTTCTGGATAGAAAAGTTTCAAGTTTCAAAAGTAGTGGACTCAAAATGTCTAGTTTCTCGATAATATTTAATGAAATGGAAGGCGACGAGCTGGCAGAAACGTTGGCACGTCGGGCGAAATGCTTAACGGTATTTCGTCTGTCTTTACGTTTTGAGTTCAAATTCCGCCGAGGTCGACTTTGCCTTTTATCTTTTCGGGGTCGATAAA
>NC_068998.1:48248151-48249028 GCF_001194135.2 Octopus bimaculoides
TCGACTTTGCCTTTTATCTTTTCGGGGTCGATAAATTAAGAACCAGTTGCGTACTGGGGTCGATCTAATCGACTGGCCCCCTCCCCCAAAGTTTCGAGCCTTGTGCCTAGAGTAGAAAGGACTATTTAATGAAATGGCTACGGTCATTTAATCACTGACTTTTCCATAGCTGGAAAGAATACAGCAGGGTTCGACACCATCCCCTGCCGGAGCCTCGTGGAGCTTTTAGTAGTTTTTGCCCAATGAACACTCACAGGGCCCGGTATGGGAATCGAAACCACGATCCTACGACCACGAGTCCGCTGCCCTAATCATTGGACCATTGCGCCTCCACTTCACACACATACAGAAATATATACTTATATATGTATATGTATGTATATATATAATTACATACACACACACAGAGATATATAAACATGTCACGTGATCTTGAATGATAATGACGAAGTTTATAGTAATAGTAGTAGTACTAGTAGTAGTGGCAGCAGCAGCAGCAGCAGTAGTAGTAGTAGTAGTGTTTGCGATGGTGGTTCTGATTGCAACATATGATTGTAGAGAACGAGATAGTGGCAGCGTTATAGTAGCCGTGGTTATGACAATAACGCTATTGTTGTTGTTGCTGAAGCTGCTGTTGTAGTGGTGGTAGTAGTAGTAACACTGGTGAGGGTAATAGCAGTGTTGTTGTTGTTGTTGTGGCTTATGTTGCTGTTGATGTTATTGTTGTTGTTGTTGTTGATGATGTTATTGTCGTTGTTGTTGTTGGTGGTGGTGTTGATTTTAGTAGTTCTGAAGGTAATGTTGGCGGTGGTGGTTGTGTTTGATGGTGGTAGTGGTTGTGACGTGATTGTGGTGGTGGTGGTGGATGGCGGTGGTG
>NC_068998.1:48249061-48252399 GCF_001194135.2 Octopus bimaculoides
GTGGTGGTGGTGACGATGATTGTGGTGGTGTGGTGACGGTGGTGTGGTGACGGTGGTGGTGGTGGTGGTGGTGACGGTGGTGGTCGTGACGGTGGTGGTGACGGTGGTGATGGCGGTGGTGTTGATGGTTGCGGTGGTGTTGGCGTGGAAGTAGCCTATTCATCGTCTAATAGGCGATCGGACAGAGACGCCGTAAACTAGCTGGCTTCTATCTGGCATCTCAGTTTTTCAAGCTGTCTCCGTTGTTATTCATTGAATAAGGAAGAAGATTAATGGCGTTTGTCGTATTACCCAGAGTTCAATGCGATACTCACAAACAAGCGGAGTACAATAAAGAAATGGCAAACGAGTTTTAGTAGGAATGAATAACGGCTGAATGAAAGGAAAATGAGAATGGTGGGAAGAAGAGAAAGAAGGAGGGGGAGGAAAAAAGACGGAGAAGTTTTTACAATGAAAATGAAGGGAAAGGAAAAAATATATATATATTGATGTTAATGGGAGTCTTTGAATGAGGAAGAAAAAAATAAACGAAAGGAAAAAGGAATGGAATTGAGAAAGAAAAATAAAGAAGGAAGGAAGGAAGGAACAAAGAAAAAGGGAGAAAAAGAAAGAGAGAAAGAGAAAAACAAAGAAAGAAAAAGAGAGTGAAGAGAAAGAAAAAAGAGAAAAAGAAGAGAAAGAACGAAAGAACAAGGGAAAAAGAAAAAGAAAGAAGAGAGAAAGAGAAAAACAAAGAAAGAAAGAAGAGAGAAAGAGAAAAACAAAGAAAGAAAAAGAAAGGAAGAAAGAAAGAAAAGGAAGGAAAAGCGAGTGAAGAGAAAGAAAGAAAGAGAAAAAGAAAGAAACAAAGAAAGAACGAGGGAAAAAGAAAAAGACAGAGACATAGAAGAGAAAGAAAGAAAGAAAGAAAGAAAGGAAAAACAGAAAAAGAAAATAAGAACAAGACGACACACAAATGAATCAGAGAAAAAAAACAAAGAAAAGAAAAATGAAATGATGGCGAGCAAGGATCAGAATCGAAAAAGAGTGTTTAGAGCGGCACCCAAATGAACGCTGATGATAATGATGGTGGGCCATATATATAAATATATGTATATATATATATATATATATATATATATATATATATATATATATATATATATATATATATATATATTTGTGAAGCTTATTTCAAAACCATGCAACCATGCCTACGCTCGTGTGTGTGTGTGTGTGTGTGTATGCCTCTGCCTTTTGTGTGTGCGTTTCACTTTCAGTAAATTGACAGGACACAAGTTAAACCATAAAACATAAACTATAAAATATATCGCCATAGCTACTCCCCCGCCACCACACCCTCCCTCACTCACTCCACCCATCAGCCCCTGTAGTCTTCTATCTGTACGACCAGATATATAATCTGTTAATCAGTTAATCCTATAAACCCTTCTGCCAGACGTCTTTTGAAAGACGATCGTCCGTCGAGTGAAAGTAGTTCCGATGTTTAGAGATAGCGGAAGTTTATTATTATCTCTGTCGAGAGAAAGTAGTTCTGAGGTAAGATATAGCGGAAGTTAATATTGACACTGTAGAGAGAAAATAATTCTGAGGTAAGAGATAGCGGAAGTTTATTGTCACCGTCCAGAGAAAGTAGTTCTGGGGTAAAAGATAGCAGAAACTTATTATCACATTACAGAGAAAGCAGTTCCGATGCAAGAGAGTGCGGAAGATTATTATCGTCACGGTTGACAGAAAGTAGTTCTGAGGTAAGAACTAGCAGAAGTTTATTATTGTCACTGTCGTAAGAAGTTGGTTATGAGTAAAAGACAGTAGGAGTGGGGGAAAAGTAGTTCCGATGCAAGAGATAGCGGAGGTTTATTTACGTCAGTGTACAGAGAAAGTAGTTCCGATGCAAATGACAGTGTTGGAGATTTCTTTTATTTTTGTATTCTTTTACTGGTTTCAGTCATTTTTACTGTGGCCATGCTGGAGCACCGCCTTTTATTCTTTGTAAGCCTGGCACTTATTCTATTATTCTCTTTGGCCGAACCACTAAGCTCCGGGGACATAAACACACCAACATCGGTTGTCAAGCGACGGTGATGGGGACAAACACAGACACGAATACACAAATATATACATATATATATATATATATATATATATATATATATATATATATATATATATATATATATATATATATATATATATATATATATATACGACGGGCTTCTTTCAGTTTTCGTCTGCCAAATCCACTCGCAAGGATTTGGTCGGCGCGAAGCTATAGTGGATGTCCCTTGCCCAAGGTGTCACGCAATGGGACTAAACCCAGAACCATGTGACTGGGAAGCAAGCTTCTTACCACACAGCCACGCCTGATGATTAGTTTGTTGAAAAAAAAAGCAGTGAGTTGGTAGAATGGTTAGCTCGCCAGACAAAATGCTTAGCGGTATTTCACCTGTCCTTTACGCTTTGACTTCAAATTCCACTGAGGTCGACTTTGCTTTTCATCTTTTGAACACTGAGATCGATAGAATTGACTAAACTTCTCCAAAATTTTAGGGCTTGTGTCTACAGTAGAAAAGATTATTACATTGAAAAGAGTTAAAGAGGGGAAAGGAAACAGCCTTGACGAACTCCAACCTGTCTCCTAATGAAACATCCGATGTCATTCTTCAAGCTTAATGTACTATTTGAATTTTTGTACAGTGTTTGAATGTCTTCGATGAAGTTGCTTGCGAAATTGAAGTCCCTCATCATTCGTTATAAGCCTTCGTACAAAATACAGACAAGATATTTTGAAGGTGTAGCAAAAGGTGACGCTGATTGTTGAGGATATTTCTCAAGCAGCTGTCTAATTTTAAATATCTGTTCTGATATTTTATTTCCTTGTATCCGAATTTTGCTAGTTAAGCTTGTGTCAATGCCTTTTTTATATACCTTACATATATACATATATATACATATAACCTCGTGGGCATCGGTACCATTTTCCTCTTTCTCCGTTCTTCCATTCTCCGAACTTTCCATCTTTCCGACGAAGGGCTACGCCCGAAACGTCATACACTCTCTCTTTCCTTTCCTGAGCGTCCAATAATACTATCCATATCACGTCCTCACTTTGTTGTTTTTTTGTTTTTTTGTTATTGTGTTTTTGAACTATATATATATATATATATATATATATACAGGCGCAGGAGTGGCTATGTGGTTAGTAGCTTGCTTACCAGCCACATGATACCGGTTTCAGTCCTACTGCGTGGCACCTCGGGCAACTGTCTTCTACTATCTCTTCAGAGAGTGGATTTCTTCAACTATAGGCGGTGCTCCAGCATGGCCGCAGTCAAATG
>NC_068998.1:48253694-48258452 GCF_001194135.2 Octopus bimaculoides
AGAAGGAGGGGAGGGGAGAGAAGGAGGGGAGGGGAGAGAGCGGGGGGAGAGAGCGGGGGGAGAGGGAGAGAGAGAGGGGAGGGAGAATAGGAGAGAAAGGTGTGAAAGAGGGAGGGAGAATAGGAGAGGGAGAATAGGAGAGGGAGAGAAAGAGGGAGAGAGAGTGGGAAAGAGAGAATGAGTGAAAGAGGGAAAGAAAGAAGGGTAGAGAGAGAGGGGAAGGTAATGTGTGTATGGGTGGGTGGTTACGCCGGCGAAACAGAAAGAGAGAGAGAGAGAGATGATGCAGTGAGGTGGAGGAAGAGAGTGAAATAGAGAGGGAGAAGGCTAGAGCATATGTTTGTGTGTGTGTGTGTGTGTGTGTGTGTGTGTGTCTTTACGCGCGCGCGCGAGAGAGATAGAGTGAGTGAGTGAGAGAGTGAAGGGCAGTGATGAAGAAATTAGAGGAGAATGAGGCTTGAAAACGGTAAATTTAGCAGCAGCAGCAACAACTACAACAGTAGCAGCAGCAGTAGCAATAGTAGTAGTAGCAGTAGCGGCAGTCGTGGTGGTGTTGGTGGTTGTAGTAGTAGTAGTAGTGGTGGTGGTAGTCGTAGAGGGAGTAGTAGGGATGAAGGTGGGCCCTCGGCCTTATGTGTGACGACAGTGATGACGGTGGCAGCGAGGGCAATAGTCATGGCTATTTCTAGCAAGTTGAGGGACCAGAGATTTGCTGTCATTTAAGCCTCGCACTAACCCCGGATGTATTTTCCTATACACGATTAAAGGTGCTCTTGCCATGACCATCTCTTGTTAATCGAACACTGCATCTAAAATTACATGCCTCACTGTGTCTGCCCTATATTAGCACTGTAGATGGGTAGTTGAGGGAGAACTGGCTACTGTTTCTAACAGAGTAAGTGGTAAACAAACATAAGCTACTATGTTTGGTGATGGTAATGAAAGTGGGTGGTGGTGGTGTTGGCGGCGGCGGTGGTGGTGGCTGTGGTGCCGTTGTTGGTATGGTGATGATGTTGATGATGGTGACGATATGAGTTTACATGTGTGTATGTGTATGTATGGATGCGTACGCGTATGTGTGTGTGTGTGTGTGTATGTGTGTGTATGTGTGTGACTGTGTGTGTGTGCGCGCGCGTATGTATGTGTTCTACTAAAATATTTGCTCGACATGTTAAATGTAATTTTGTCTCGTTCTTTTGCAGCCATTTTTAGAAAAAGATGATGATGATGAAAAAGAAGAGTAACAACGACAGTAATGAAAACAACAAAACATCATCATCATCACCCCCCCACCCCAAGAGTAAATATCGAAATATCATAATGACTAATCAGGTAACATTACGGATCAGCCCTCGTACCCACCTCCTCTACTACCACCATCATACATCTTGGAAATCATTTCTGACCCCGTGGAAAAAATAAACAAAAGCAAAAGAAGAAAAAAACAAGGAGTCACATAAAACTGTGTAAAGCTTCATCTCTGAGGAGGAATGAAGGATCTCTTATCGTGTGTTCGACTGAGATTAGCGTCATGGGACTCCATCCAGCTACGAAAAGAAACCTCCGACCAAACAGACGCAGGAAAGGAAGGCTCATTATAAATTCAAAATGGCTTCTTCGTTTGTGTGTTTGTCTCCGGACTAAATAGCTTTATCGTACCGCTTAGCCTGCCATCGACGTTTCTATGTCCTCAGTTAATTATTCTGGCCAAATACAACATATTCAAGATGAGCAATTGATTGCAAGATAATGGCAACACTGTTTACCGGTCGTTGTTCTTCCAATTTTCCCGACATCGCTTTCGTTCTTTCCTTCTTTCTTTCCTTCTTTCTTCCGTTATTTGTATGCTTGCACTTTTCTCTTTCTTCTTTCTCTTTATTCATTTCGCTAACTTCTGTCGTGCGAACGATAATCGGAAGACGATTATGATAGCAATTATAACAATAATAATAACAATTCTTCTTCTTCTTCTTCGTATCGTCATCATCATCGTTGTTGTTGTTGTTGTTATTTTTATTTAAGTGGCGAGCTGGGAAAAATGCTTGCGCTCTGAGTTCGAATTCCGCCGAGGTCGACTTTGCCTTTTATCATTTCGGGGTCGATGAAATTGACTAACCCCTCCCGTAAATTGTAGGCCTTGTGCCTATAGCACGAAGGATTCTTCTTATTATTATTAGGCGGTGAGCTGGCAGAATTGTTAGGACGCCGGGCAAAATAGGCAGACAGACAGACAGACAGACAGACAGACAGACAGACAGACAGATAGACAAACAGACAGATTGATTGATAGATAGACAGATGGATAGACCCATCGATCGATCGATAGATAGACAGACAGACAGACAGATCGATTGATCGATAGATCGATAGATAGATAGATAGAAACCTAAACACGATTTATAATTTTGTGTGGTATCTATGTGGCCAGCTCCATGTTGTACGTATTTGTGAGTATGAGTATATATATATAAATATGTGTATGTGTATGTGTGTGTGTGTACGTGAGTGTGTGCGTGTGTGTGTGTGTGTGTGTTTGAGTGAGTGTGTGCTTGAGTATTGTAACTGTGTATATGTTTGCGTTGCCGACACGTGCTTACATATGTATCTGGACGTATTTTTTATACGGAGGCCAATAAATGGAACAATCATTATTATTACGACCTTTTACAAATGACGCTGATGGTGGTGGTGGTCTTGGTGGGCGTGGTGGTGGTCGTGGTGGTGGCGTTACAGATTGTAATTGTTGTGGTTGTTGTTATCTACGGAGTTTGAAACTTATTTCTGATCAATTTGGTTCTCAGCCAGTTGTTGTTTCGGCTCTTACAAACACATTCTTCCTCGTATATATATCTCTTACTATAACATCAACATCAACACCACAACTACATCTTGCTTCTACCACTACACTATGCACCACCGCCACTACAACCAACACAGTATCTACCTTCACCATCACCACCACCATTATTACAAGGACACAAAAGCTACCGCGGCCGACGCCATCATCACCACTACGTATTTAATTTCACCTCTCACCATCACCACATACCGCGATATTGGCTGAGATTATAAAAATAATAACTTTACTCCAACTTACGACCTTTGGATGGCTGCCATATTGTAACATATGTGTGTGTGTGTCTTTATACATGTGCGTGTGTGTTTGTGCGCATGTATGTGTGTGCATGTGTTTGTATAACAAGGCGTATGTATGTATATGTATACACGTGTGTGTATGTATACGGGTGTGCGTATCTGTCTATGCATGTGTGTCTGTGTTTATGTACATGCATCTGTAGGTATGTGTGTGTGTGTGTGTGTGTGTGTGTGTGTGTGTGTGTACATAAAAACATACAGAGTGTGGTGGATAAATTGTCATTTTATATTTTTAATTTCGCGCATGCACATCGTTTTTTATTTTATCGACTACACAGTATAGAGGGTCAGTTGGGCACCGTCAGTGAGAAAAACAGCACCATAACGCAATTCACTCTGCCAGAAATAAGGAAACGACATACTGTACTGCTTGACATTCGCGCCAGAAGCTCCAGTACGATAGATAGATAGATATAGATAGATAGATAGATAACTTTATTAGCCACACAGGGCCGAACACAGAAGGGACAAAATACAATGTAGAGCTTTTCTTTTCGAAAGAAAAATGAAGAAAATAGAGAAAAGGAGAAAAAGTTCCGATCAAAAGGGATCGTGTAAAAAAAAAAAAAGGGCGTAAATATACATACGCACGCACACACATTGTATGTGTTTATATACGTATGTCTTCATGTATGTGAATATGCATACAGATAATCACACACACACACACACACACACACATATATATATATACAAATGTGTGCATATCTATATTCTTTATTTGTAAACATGTATGTTTATACGCATGCATATATCTAACTATATGTGTATGCAATAATGTGTGTGTATAAATATGTATATATTCTAACAATGCATGTATGTGACTTTGTAATTAGCGATGTTCATCTGTATATTTGTATATATGTGTCTATATATAACTAACTACTCATGTAAGTAGTTATGTCCATAAGTATCCCCAAAAGATTAGAAATGTTATCGTATCACAACGTTGAACGAAATGATTCTCAGGTCCCCAGTTAATACACGACGCCATTTACTTCAAATGGCAGCCGACAGCATCTACATATCTCTCCCCCTCACTCCCTTTCTCTTTCATTATCTCTCTCTCTCTTTCTCTCTCTCTCTCTCTCTCTCTCTGTTGAGGTAGTTAGAGGAAGGGGAATGTTGTTAATAGTTGATAGAGAGAGAGAGAGAGGAAGGAGTTGCTGGATGCAGATAGAAAGAGAGGAAATAAGAAGAGAGAAAGAGTGAGGCTGGAGGTTGTTGCAGGTAAATATAGGAGGAGAAGAGAGAGGTGTCGGTGGAGGATTGAAGATATTTGCCTCAAATGGAGGACAGAAAGGAAATGCAGTGTTCTTAACTGCACTTACGTATGTGTATTTGTATAGATGTGTGTGTGTGTGTCTATGTACGTATGTAATGAGTGATTCAAAAGTCGCCATACATTTATTTTTTTGTAAGAAACAGTTTATAAAAACAGTTTATTTTTTATTTAACAGTTTTATTTAGCAGTTCCCATTGTTCCGAATACACATTGCAATACGTTTACCCCACTCATTGTGAACTCGTAATAGCACATCTGGTGATACCAGTTGTTGTTGATACATGGAGACTTTTGAATCACCCTATATATATATATAT
>NC_068998.1:48258559-48260903 GCF_001194135.2 Octopus bimaculoides
TACACACACACAGGGTTATTCAAAAGTCTCCATGTATCAACATAGGATTCCCTCACGCAAGAAAGAACAGCTAAGTTCCAAACCACTATTAGGGATAACATTTTGAAAGGAATGAAAAATAAAAACATTTACCATCTACTTTCCTTGACCAATGGTTTCTGATTTTATTTTAGCAAATAAAATAATTTGCTAGGTGAAATTTTCATCAGCAGGTACATCAAGATTAAACATATATACACTTCGTGTCTATGTTCTGAGTTGAAATTCCAGAGGTCAACTTTGCCTTTCATCCTTTCTAGGTCGATAAATTTAGTACCAGTTGCGTACTGGGTCAATCTAATCGACTGCCCCACCTCACTCCCCAAACTACTGTTAAGCATTTCGCCCGGCGTGCTAATGATTCTGCCAGCTGGCCGTCTTAAAGTCATTAAATAATGTCACAGAAAGAGAACTACGTATTTTTTTCTTTCCATGTTGTATTAACAAGGTACTTTTAAAAGATCTACCTAACCGTCATTGTTTTTACCTCGAGCTCTTAACAAATACACAAGTAACCGATATTATCACGAGCAATGCTTCTTTCCTTACAGTCATCTTTATATTTCTCAACTGCTTCACGAACAAAATTCGCTCTTTTGAGACAAAGCATCCGAAGGTGGCGATGTGTTCTATGAAAGGAGATGTTGTTAAAAATTTATTTGTATTTCGATCTATTAAACGTTTCTTTTATTTCACTATTGTGTTACCTTCTTTTACTCAATTCTTTCTTGCATATATACCTATATATTTCAAGGAAGCAATCCATTATTTATTCCAGGCATAAAACAAGGGTTCATGCACAAGCAGTCGATAAATCTATTCAATCAAATACTGCCCTTAATCCCAGGAAAAAAAAAACAGAGAATAGATTCAAAGCATTTAAAACCGATTATTTAAGTCGATTATTTGAAATCCTTTAGAGAGAGAAAAAATTCCCTTTTCTTCACTGCAACAAATATACAAATCTAAATATTTACCTCGGTAATTCAATAATTGGAGAAATACATAATCATTGTGTAACCACCAAGAAAACCCTGAACAAGATGAAACATCAAATTTATTTTCTTCCATCATTTTTTTCCCAACAAATATTTTCTATTTTATGTACCAAACGCTGACAGATCTTATACCAATGTAATACAATATCCAGAAGAAAATAGTTGGTTTCTAAACATGATAGCAATTTATATACTTTTCCTTTCAATTCTATGTATCTATTTTCTGAATCTAAACATGGAAGTTCACCAGTAAACATGGCGCCCCCCCTTTTTTTAATGCTTTGCTTCCATTTTGTAACTGCAAAGTCGCCATCTTGATAAATGTAGAATTGATAATTTGACATGAAAATCCGACTCGTTGATGGATAAGAAGGAAATATTTTTGTCGCTCACTTTCACGTCTCATTTCAATTATTAATCAATTGTCAATATTAAAGAGTAATATTCTTACAACATTACTCAGTCTACATTTACAAATACGTATGTGTGTGTGTGTGTGTGTGTGTGTGTGTGTGCGAGAGAGAGAGAGAGAGAGAGAGAAAGAGCGCGTATGTAGCAAATCATCTGTGAGCGGTTAACTTCCTTTACGGAATCTCAATGATGGACAACTTCAAAACCTTGTGAATATACGATTCATATATTATCATTAGTGAAATGAATAATAACAATAATAATATAAGTGGCCAGTAAGGAAAATCTGATAAATGACAAATCCAAAATTTTATAGTTAATTTATAATTATAACAGGACGCACGAGGTACAATACGGTTAGACAGCAATTTAATTAACACTACAAATGTTTCGATACAACATAGATTCACTTATACACAGGGTTATATATCAAGTACAATAGAAATCGGGCTACGAGCAAAGAAATTAACTTTCTAACTCGGCAGGAAGCCGGAGAATGAGGAAATAGATATGATATCTCTGGATCACTTGATTTCGAATTTTGAGAGCTTACCTCCCTTAATTCTCATCAGCAGGTTTCACTATATATCTAGGATTAAAAACATTGCTAATTTCGCTCTGCTTTGTAACCGTTGAAAGGCTAGCACCAAATTCAAAAACGCTGTCGGTGTATAAAATTATTAAAAGAATAAATAATCGAAAATATTTAAATAGATATTATTATTATTATTAATTATTATTATTACCAGTAAAATGAATAACAACAATTATATAGGTAGCCAACAAGCAAAAGGCGATAAATGACAAATCCAAAATTTGGTAAGTTGATTCTTTGCTCATAGCCCGATTTTCGTTGTGCTTGTTATATATATATATATATATATATATATATATAT
>NC_068998.1:48265880-48267250 GCF_001194135.2 Octopus bimaculoides
TATATATATATATATTTATTTATATATATATATATTTATTTATATATATATATATTTATTTATATATATATATATTTATTTATATATATATATATTTATTTATATATATATATATATACACACACACCTCGTATATTTGTGAATGTGCGCGTATAGCTTTATGTAGATATGCGTCTCTATAGAACTTCGGATGTGTGAATTTGCGTACAAATCTATGTGTGTGTGTATATAGATATATGTGTGTTTATGTGCATAGAACTAAGTGTTTGTGTGTATAAATCTATGCGGCTGTGTGCAAAGCGGTATGTGTTTGCATGCATAGATTTATGTGTGCAGGTGTGTATATTGATTTCTCGTGTCTGTTGTTAGCCTTGTTTTCACGCCTGGGTTTTCTGTAGACTAATATCCACGAATAAACGCTTGTGTAATTACAGAGATAAATAGGATTGCGTATTTACATACGGGCCTGCATATATACACATGCATTCCCGCCCATTTATACATATATACATGCATACGCATATACACACACACATGTATACACACATGCGTACTTATATGCCCAAATGTGTATTTGTATGCATGCATGCATATATATATATATATACACACACACATACATATATATGCAAACACACATACACGTACATATACACTCAAGCATACATATATACACATACGTATTCATATGCACAAATGAGTGTGTATATATATATATATATATATATATACATGTATATAAACACACACATACACGCAAGCATACATATATGCACACATACGTATTCATATACGTATATATATATATAAATACACACAAATGTGCGTGTATATATACACACACATATGCACACACATACACACAAGCATACATACACACGCATGTATATACACACATATATACACCTTTACACACACATAGTGCTACAGAGAAATTAGTGCTGCACTTGAGTGCAAATGCCGTAACATAGCAAGAAGGAGATTATCGACACCATTGCAGAATGCTAAGCTGAAGAATTAATCCAACATTTTCACTCTAAACTGTTGATCCGACCAAGAAACAAGATTTTATGGAGGGGGATTACGGGAGAATTTCATCAGCAAATGCCTCGTGCGCATCACCTCACACAACAATGATATCCCAAGAGGAGGGGGAGGAAGTGGTGTGAGGTGGTGGTGTGAGGAAGAGGAAGAGGAGCAGGTGGGTGGGAAGAGGATGGGAAATTGTGTTGGTGGTGGTATATTCCCAATTCAACAAATGTCTTTACATACGTACATATATCTCTTTCTCTCCCTCATACACGCACGCACTGACACAGACACACACACACACACACACACAAATAATATAATACTAATATATATATATA
>NC_068998.1:48267647-48268689 GCF_001194135.2 Octopus bimaculoides
TTAACCATTTATGAAAACATATGAACTGATAATATTCTTTAAAACCCTTTTCATGTTACGTCGTTTATCGTCTTAAATCGCATGTCTTGGAATCAATTACCGACGTAAGTTGAGTTAAGCCTTTGTGTGAGTGTGTGTGTGTGTGTGTGTGTGTGTGAATATATATATATATTTATATATATTTATGTGTGTGTATGTATACATATATATATACATGCGCACGCGCACACTTACATAATTGGCACGCCGACATTTACGTCGAATGGGTTCCAATTGCTCTAATCGACGGAGCTGTTTTCTCTCGAAATTAATGTGCAAGTGGCTGAGTATACAACAGACACTGGTACACAATAGGCTGACCCTTTGAAATACAAGTACGACACGATTTTGTCAGCTAAGTGGACTGGAGCAACGTAAAAATTAAAGTGTCTTGCACAAGCACACAATGTGCCGCCTGGAATCGACCTTACGATCGTGTGCCGATAACCCTAACCACTGAGCCACGCACCTTCATACATGCAAAATAAATGCAAATACATACAAACGTGTATGCATGTATGTGTATGTGTGTATGTATGTATATATATATGTGTGTGTGTGTGTGTGTTTATATATATATATTTCAATGTTTTATTCTTTGAAGACATTCTCCACTCACGATTTCGAACCGTACATTTTTTTTTTCATTCGCGAAAGCTTTAAATTATTTCCGTTCTAACCTGTTAGATGAGCCAACAGCCCCTTTCCCATTGTTTCAGCCCTGATCGCTTTTTCCTAGTTTTTTTTTCTCTTCCATTTGTCTTCTTTTCTGATACATCCTTTTATTTTTTCTATTATTTTCAGCACAGAAACACGAACCACGCCCCGCAGTATTCACACCAGAAGGTGTTTGCAGATGTTTTCCTGTTGGATAACGGCTTCTTCATAACACACGTACATACATATACACACGTATACACACACATACATATACACACGTATACACACACATACTTGTATATATATATATATATATATATATATATATATATATATATATATA
>NC_068998.1:48276616-48280288 GCF_001194135.2 Octopus bimaculoides
AAATAAGAAAGTATAAAAAAAAAGAAATAAGAAAGTAAAAAAAAAAACGAATAAAGAATAAAATTAAAGAAAAGGAAAAACACAAAAAAAGCGAAAATAAGCAAATCGAGTATGGAACGAACTCGTTATCTTCCGCTTCAGTCGGCTCGTGCCAGCTTTTTGTTTAGAAATTCCCACCCACCCAGCAATCACCAGGGAGCTCTGTGCGTGCATGAGTGTGTGTGTGTGTGTGTGTGTGTGTGTGTCTTCATTCCCCCATCATCAACCCCCCCGCACAAGTGCTGACTTGTCAACAAAGGAATATGTAGGGCGGGAATGGTTTCGGAGTTGGTGTCAACGGTTTAGGCTGCAGTGTAAGAGGTGGTGGCAGTTGTTCAGCCCCCGGTCAGCCTCTCTTCGAGCAGACATTTAAATTCAAAACATCCCATCCGTGACTATCGCCACTTTTTATTTCGTCTGGACCTGTGTACCTTGCATTATTTTAACCAATGTGCTCTCTTTGCTCTTTTTCGAAAAGACTATGGATTGATCGGGGAAGACATTTCACTGCTATTTCTAGCGGTTCTGGTGATATTAATGCTCTATGTAATTATGTATGTATATATGTATATGCGTATGTGTGTATATATATGTATGTATATAACGATACATCTATACGTTTGTATACGTTTATATATATGTATAAATATATCTATACGTTTATATATATGTATATACATATATGTGTGTGTGTGTGTGTGTGTGTGTGTGTGTGTGTGTGTGTGTGTGTGTGTGTGTGTGTGTGTGTATATACATATATATATATATATATATATATAAAATGATACATCTCTACGCTTATATATATGTGTATATGTATATAAAACGATATATCTATACATCTAAATAATAATCAACGGAGTTTGGGAATAGCTATCCTTCGAACTCCCATACCTCACGGAGAATAAAAAGTGGAAGGCAAAATATACCAAAAAAAAAAAAAAATGGAAATTTTCACAATTTATTTTTCTTTTAGTCAGAATCACACATACACATGTATATAAAATGATACATCTATATCTAAATATAGATAGATAGATAATTATACATATATATACCTACCGGTATACAAAAATACATGCACATACATGCATATATATGCACATACTCACACACACACAAATATATATGTGTGTGTGTGTGTATGTATGTGTGTCGATACATTGTGTTTTTTATGCAGTATACGGCTTGACTATATTTTCAAATGCCAATTCGTATTAGCTGTGCATGCGAATGTGTGTGCATGCATGCGTGTGTATGAAGTATTTATGAAAGAACAGGAGGAGATGGAGGAAGAAGAAGAGGAGTAGATAGGATGGTTTTAAAAGAATTGAGCGGGAAATTGATCGTTATTAATTGTATTGTCACAATTAATTGTATTGTCAACCGACGCTGACAGCACACGCCGTCACTACTACCACCATAACCACCACCACCACCACCGCCGTCACCACCATCATCAACAAAAGGCCTAGTTTTGGAGATTTCATACTTTTTACTCAATACAATATCTACATACCACACACATATACACAAGCATATATATATACATTACATATATGTACATAAATACACACACACACACATACACCCACCTAGACACTCACTCATATGTATATATGGCTGTCACGTGTTAGGTAACAAGGATTAAGCTTTGGAATCTCCATCGTTTATTTCCAATTTCTTTATTAATCGTAATAATTCATTAACGCAATCTAAATCAATTTGTGTTTAATTGCTGTACAAAAACTTTGCCGAAGATGTGTGTGTGTGCGTCTTTACGTTCTGAGATCAAATACTGCCGAGGTCGACTTTGCCTTTCATCCTTTCGGGGTCGATAAATTAAGTACCAGTTATGCACTGGGTCGATGTAATCGACTAATCCTCATCCTCCAAATTTCAGGCCTTGCGCCTTTAGTTAGGCGGCGAGGTAGCAGAGTCGTTAGCATGCCGGGGGAAATGCTTAGCGGTATTTCGTCTGCCGCTACGTTCTGAGTTCAAATTCTGCCGAGGTCGACTTTGCCTTTCTTCCTTTTGGGGTCGGTGAATTAAGTACCAGTTACGCACTGGAAATGATGTAATCGACTTACCCATCCCACCCGAACGAAATTACTGGCCTTGTGTCAAAATTTGAATCCATTATAAATGAACATACAAAACAAATAATAATAATTTGTGTGTGTTTGCTTAAGTTGACAAAATGATGTCCGCAGACACAAATGGAAAGATTTTACCAAAATATGAACGAAAGAATTGACAAGAATTATGGACAAATTTCGACTCTGTATTTGGTTTGTAAGATACTTGACATGCATTTGAACATTGAAACGGATATTTTTATATTTCAGATGGTCTGTAATGCCAATGATGAACACTCTCGCTGGTTTTATTTCATTTCATTTTGTCAGTTGCTCAACTATTTGACCAAAGAACTCACTTGGAATAGAGAGGGCATGTGATTGCAGGGGAAAGTCCTTGACAAACTTAATTGTTTGATTGACTAACAGAATGGTTAAACAAATAATCGATTAGGTGATTAGGTAAATAATTAACGAACAAGAAAGAAATGAAATATTGCGGGTGTGTATGTGTGAGTTTATTATTAATCAAAAGACATTCTCGGGATACAATAATATCGGGAATCGAAACCACAATCTTACGATCATGATGCCGACACACTAACCACTAAGTCACGCGCCTCCACACACACACACATATATATATATATATATATATATATATACACACACATAAATATACATACACGGACACACACACGCGAATATATATATATATATATATATATATATATATATAAACAAATATATATATATATGTGTATATATATTTATATATATGCATACATACATACATATATATATATAAATGCCTTTGGTATGTTGATTTGGTGGAGGTTCATTACATAATTTTGTTTTGAAAGTGGGAAAATATGGAAAAGTATAAACATATGTTTATATTACACACGCTTACACACACACATACATATAAAAAAGGTGACCGTAAAGAACGTATCCTACAAGGAATACGGAATGAAATACAGAACATAACAACAGCAACAACAAGAAGAAAATAGGAAATAAAACCGGCAGAAATAAAATGAAGAATTTCACTAAATCCCTTCAATTGATTTATAGGCACAGAATTACATGTAAAGTTTTGCATTTTGAAAAATCGTAAAATTCATATGAAAAACATTTAAAAAAAAAATATTTGTATAAATGCGAACAAAAAAGTGTCGTAGAATCAAAGAAAAGAAATAAAGTTCGTCGTTTCGTTTCGTTACATTTTGAAACCGTGACTAATACGTATAATTCGGATAGGTTTTTATGCCGGCCAACATCAAACAAGAATTTGAAGCCTTCGCTACGCAATATATAATGTTTATTAACCTGCTAAATCATTCTAATCACAGACACGATGAAATAAACAAACAAGAAAACAATATATATATATATATATACACGTACGTATATATTATATATAAATGTATACATGTGCTTGTGTGCGTGCTTGCGTGCGTGTATGTATGAATCTGTTAATGTGAGAACGCATGTATGTATTTATTTTCCTATACACATACAAATATGTGTGTGCGTATGTGTGTGTGTGTGT
>NC_068998.1:48281110-48286506 GCF_001194135.2 Octopus bimaculoides
TATATATATATATATATATATATATATATATATATATATGCAATCATACATTCACAAGCGCATACGTCCATATATAAAACAAAAATGTTGGTCGCAGTTATGAATTAGTTGTCAACGAGGCAGTCGTCCTTCGGGGAGTTTGCAGAATTAAATCTCATAAATTATAAAGAGTCAAATCTATCATCGGATTTCAAATGAGACTTACACCTTCTTGCTACAACAACACACTTGGATAACACACACATACGCACACGCACGCCCGCACACACTCACACTCACACACACACACACACACACACACATGCGTTTACATATATATACAGATACATACATTCATATATGCACATATGTGAATGGCGATCTTTCGATACCAGTACTAAAGATCGGCCTTTTCCGTAAAACCCTAATCCTAACACCCTAGTGAAGATTGTGTGGGTGTTACGGAACAGGCCGATCTTTGGTAAAGATCGCCGAAGACACTTTTTACGGAAAAGGCCGATATTTGTTGCTGGTATCGAAAGATCGCCGTTACGTTGTACTCTAAAGCGCACAAAATAACGTCGTTAGTGTTACGAGAAGAGCTAAGTCTTGAAACGTTAATGGATTCGTGGAAATAGGGACACCGTTGTTCTGCATAATCGACTTACATTGGAAATATTAAAAAATGTTTTATAAAACAAATTAAATTTCATTCTCTCCATATACAATGATATATAAAATGTGTGTTGTGTGTGTGTGTGTTTGTTATGTGTGAGTGACTGTGTGTTTATGATATAAGTACACAATATCATGAGCTATCCACTGTTTACCGAATTTCTTTACATCTATATCTATATATGAGAAACGTCGATCAGAACAAACATTAAATTCGAGTCAACGATTTTATATATAAAACCATACCCCCACAAGCATTTGTTCATATATAAATATTACCATGGTTGTTAAACATATAGAATATATATATACAAAAAACACAGAAGGTAAAAAACATTTACGCGAATAAAAACACAAATATGTAGAACAGCCTGTCAAAAAACGTAAATACAATCGACAAAAATTCTAAAACGTGTCATGCTACTTAAAATCAAATATACAATAAAATAAAATATCAATCGATTAGAAAAATTATTTAAGAAGTTTTTTATTTACGCCCCCCACAAATATCAAAAAAATTATTAAAGTTTTCTTTTATTTTTTTTTTACTCCCCTCACAAAAAGGAGTACGTCCAAAAATGTTCAATTAATAGGACCAACACTTCACCTGTCGCCTGACGTGGAGAAACGTATTTCTCGCAGCCATTCAGCAGGGGGGAGCAGATCTCTTGGCCCTTTCAACCGGGCTTCTACAGCAACAATTACATCCAAATCCCGCGACCTGATGTCATTTAGGAAGCGCCATTGCTTCCAGCTCGACATCAGGCCACGTACATTTAAACAACCAAAGTGAATAGCCATAAACGCCTTACCTTAAATTATTCTGAGTCTCCACCTCATCTTTTTTTTCCTCTCGCGGGATCGGTGCAGGTAATCCTAGGAATATGGAATGATAAAAGTCCATCCTCGTTGTACTAACAGTCTTCCTAAATTTTTTCTAAAGGATTCTGTGGGTTTTTTTTTTTTTTTTTTTTTTTTTACTGACTTCATAAATGTCGTAGTTCTTAAACTTGTCTGAGATTTCCGTCCATGTATATCGCTGTATCTCTAAGTTTCAAATCTCTCATTAATCCTGCGTCGTCCGTATTAACCACCATCACTCCTCTTTCGTATTTTTCCCTTTTCGTTATTTTCTTGCGTCTCTAGACGTCGCCGCTTTGGGCTGTGTATAGTAGGCTACATCTTCCTTTTGTTACACAAACAAAACCCTCCAAAAAAAAAAAGTTCTTTTAACGCCGCATGGCTAATTTATAATAACCTCTCACATGACCAGTCTAAATTTTCTAACACATTCAAAAAAAAAAAAAGAAAGAAAAAAACGAATTATTGAATTATTCCATTGCTAAATATGCAGGTGGCTGTTGTTAATAAAATTTTAACTCTCCGGTTTCGATACCCAGCAAAACCTAAATATTATTTACCACATTTAATTTTAATTCTATAAACTTTCAGAAAAGTAGAAGAAAACTTATAGTTGCAAAAAGGGATCACCTCAGTAAATTTATCTAAAGTTTTAGGCCCGAAAGACTTAATGATGGCAAGGGATTCCCTTACACATAACTTATACTTGTTAATATTAACTCTGAAATAAGGGTCACTCGATATAACAGACCATTCAAGAGAATAACTTTTATTATTCTTCTTTAAACCATGTATAGTCGATCTTTCGATACCAGTACCAAATATTGGCTTTTTCCATAAAAAGTGTCTTCGGCTTTCTTTACCAAAGAAACGTCTACTTCCTAAATATTCAACAATATTAAGTCCTGAAAAATTTACGATTAATTTTTATTTTACATATGAAGTATTTGAATAATGATTTTTTTTTTCGTTTGTATTTCGGTAAAGCTTCAAAATCATTCTTCTCAATTTTTATTGAATTCTCGATAAAATTATTGTGCTACCAACTTACATTTTCCTTCCCATTTTCTTTTCATTTATTTCAATGTGTTGCCCTTAGCTCTTTCTTATATATGCTTGAACAAGAGACGAGAAAATGTCCTATTTGTGAGGCCATTCTTACAGATTTAGTCAGGGAACTTGCAAATATGATATTTACATTAAAATTTAATACAATTACATTATTTGGTGTAGGATCTTCACTTGTACTTTGTGGTTTCGCGCGGTTGAGGAAGTTTTTTTCATTTCAGGCTTTTGTTATACGTTATAAATATTTGTTTGCGGTTAAGTGTGGTACATGTGTTCTATTTCATATGTTTTTTAATATATCTTTTCTGCAAACAGGATGCATGTTCGTATAGCATACTATATGCATGGTTTACATGTTTATATTGTGCTACACTCGTTGCAGCTCTGCATTATTCTATGACCAGATTTACTTCTTTATAACAATACACGTCATTAACTAATGTTTATTTTAAGCGTAAAGTTTCTTTAGTGAAAAATAATTTTGATGTCCATTTATGAAGAGATTTGGGCGATCTTAGGATACCAGTACCGAAGATCGGCCTTTTCTGTAAAAAGTGTCTTCGGCAATCTTTACCAAAGATCGGCCTTTTCCGTAAAAAGTGTTGGAGGGAAAGAGAGAAACGACGTCGTAAAAGCGAAAGAGATAGAGAGAGCGCGATTTCTTTTGAAGTTGGCGCTGGTGTGTGTATGTGTGAGAGAGGGAGGGAGAGAGAGAGAGAAAGAAAGACAGAAAGAAACAAAGAAAGATAGATAGATAACTGAAATTATTTTTATTTCCGGTAATTTTTCAGATGAACACCCGCACGATCTTCACTAGGGTGTTAGGGTTAGGGTTTTATGGTCAGGATTAGGGTTTTAGGGTTAGAGCTACGGTTAGGGACGGAATTCCCTAACCCTAACCCTGAAACCCTAACTCTCACCCTAAAACTCTAACCCTAACACTCTAGTGAAGATCGTGCGGGTGTTAATCTGAAAAATTACCGTATTTCCTTTTTATAGTGAGTATGCTAGACAGAAAGTGTGGTGAAGTTCTTTTGTTAGTGTGAGAGAGAGAGTGTATGTATGTATGTATGTATGTACACTTTTTACGATAAAGGCCGATGTTATGTAAATAAACACTAGTGGGTGCTTTGGTACTGGTATTGTAAGATCACCGAGATTTGGTTACGGATATATTGTAAAATGGTTGTTTCCGCCGTGTTCAGCGAGATCTGGGAAAAATATTTGCATTTTTGTTCTTAAGACGTCAAGACAGGTTTAGATAGACGCTGTAGTGTCTATCATAGGAGAATGACTTCCCTTTTTTACGAAGACAGTGTGTTCAACACACTTGTCTCATTGGTACAGCGGAATCTGGGACACCGCTGTTTCGACATGTTGCGTCTCATCAGCCAGAAGTACCCAGCTTCTTTGGGCCTAGCCAGGCTGCAAGTCTGTGTTTATACTTTTAGCGAACAAAACGTTTGCTGATCGGTGTCAATCGAAATAAAATCGTTGTTTGCAAATCGCAGAATATAGCATACATATTATGCAATATTACTCTAGGTAGTCTATTTTGTTATATATATATATATATATATATATATATATATATATTAGCGGTATTTCGTCTGTCGCTATGTTCTGAGTTTAAATTCTGCCAAGGTCGACTTTGCCTTTCATCCTTTCGGGGTCGATAAATTAAGTACCAGTTGCGCGCTGGGGTCGATCTAATTGACTGTGCCCCACAAAAAAAAAAATTAATAAATAAATAAAAAAAAAATTCCGGCCTTGTGTCTGGAGTAGAAAAGAAAGAATATATAGTATATATAGTATAAAGTAAAATAGCAACACTGATGTATGTTGCTATCAATACTGGAGAATCTTCTGCAGTAAACCAGACTTCATTGAAGTTTCGACTACTTATGTATAGTACATCTCTGGCTGGCTGAACGCAACAGAATTGGGATAACTGACTCAGTACCTTGTCCGGCGTAGCTGCAAGCTTCTCGGCTATTCAACACGAACCAACCTCTGCTATCCAACTAATTTCTCTCACAAACTCCTGCGTCTCATGTCCATGTGAAAACATCGGTCTGGTTACATATTGTATCACATTCTAATATACATGCGACTCTGGAGTACTCAGCCAGCTATACGTTACTACAATGAAAAAGCAGTTCACTTGATCGAACAGTCAAGTACTCATCGTCGAAGTCGACGGAGGACGTAATTACTTTTTATAGACGTTAAGACATACTGACACTTTTTAACATTGCCGTAGAGCAATAAAATTTGGCAGACATAAATAGGGAAATAGATTGTATAAATCATAATAACTATCCACCCAGACATGTATATATATATATATATATACACGTGGGTGTTGAATGTTTTTTCATTTACATACATGTAAACGGTCGTGTGTATATGTATATATGTGTGTGTGTGTGAATGTGTTATGCATATTGTGAGTTCTCTCTCTCTCTCTCTCTCTCTCTCTCTCTCTCTCTCTCTCTCTCTTTATATATGAACATTTATGCACATATAGTTCTATACACATCTATACATATTTATAGATACATACACACACAGACACACGCACGCACACACATGTATATAGACAAATAATTAATTGGCAGAAAAGTTACAAAAGGGATTTAAAAGCCGAGAGTCAAGTACACACAAGCAAACCAACAAACTCAGTATATTTATATCTATCTATCTATCTATCTATCTATCTATATATATATATATATATATATATATATATATATATACACACACACACACACACACACACACACACACACACACACACACACACACACACA
>NC_068998.1:48287251-48289535 GCF_001194135.2 Octopus bimaculoides
ATATATATATATATATATGTATGTATGTATATATATATGTATATATATATGTATATATATATATATATATGCGTGTGTATGTTTGTGTGCATATGCTTGTGTGTCTGTGTTTTGTCCCCCCTACCATCGCTTGACAACCGATGCTGGTGTGTTTACGTCCCCGTAATTCAGCGAAACTCAGCAAAAGAGACCGATGGAATAAGTACTAGGCTTACTAAGAATAAGTCCTGGGGCCGATTTATTCGACTAAAAGGCGGTGCACCAGCATGGCCGCAGTCAAATGACTGAAACAAGTGAAAGAAAAAGAAAACAATAATAGTGAAGAGCGATATTTGTGAAATCTAGACTCACAATCCTAACCAACACAAATTACATTTTCGTTCGCCAAATCATGTAATTTATTCATTAGGAGTGCTTAACAGCTAATTAGAAATTTGACCTGGCTACGAATGATGTCCATGGGAAGTAAATGAACAGAAAGCAGGAATCTTAAATGTACATATATATTCATACATAGATACGTATAATATTTCACATCGTATACATGCATATGTGCGTGCGTGTGTGTATTCGTCAGTGTGTTATAGATTAGCAGACAGACAAACTAACACAGATAGACACACATGCACGGAGAATAGCAGATAGGCAAACATGCAGATAGATTTGAAGACAGACAGATAAACAACTTTATTTATTGGTCACACAGGGCTGAACACAGAGGGGACTAGATTGATAGATAGATAGATTGATTGATTGACAGATAGATAGATGGATGGACAGATAGATAGGTAGATATATAGAGAGGGACAGATAGATAGATGGACAGATAGATAGATATAGAGAGAGGGGCAGATAGATAGACACACAGACAGATAGATAGATAGATAGATAGATAGATAGATAGATAGATAGATAGATAGATAGATAGATAGATAGATAGATAGACTCACAGATGGATAGACAGATAGACACAGACGGACGGACGGACAGAGAGATAGGTAGATAGATAGACAGCCAGACAGATCGATGGATAGATGGATAGTGTAGAGTAAAACGTTTATAGAGGACATCACATACAGATCAACACTAGGAATTCAGTCAAAATAGATCACAATAGATCAAATAGGATAAATATATTTTATAATACTGATGTCGAAGTTTTACTGATGGAAGTTTCTTCAAATTGTTTTTAAAATGCTACCACCAGGAAAACTTCGAAGTCACTGCCGATAAAATAACAAATATTAAACGTAGCACATGAAATGGGGCAATATTTTGAACAATGTTGCTTGTGTTCATTTGAAAACACTTATTTCTATAACCGTATGTCTATTTATATCGTGTGTGTGTGTGTACTCATATATACATACATACATATATATATATATACACAAACACATATATGCATGTGTGTGTGTATGTCTAGAAGTATGTATGATTTATTTTCATGCAAATAGACAGTTAATCATGCATATAAACATGGGCGTTTGTCTACAAAGACACATAAATACACACGCACATAGGTGTGTCAGTATATAGATGTATGTGTGTGTGTATAGAAATGTCTGTTTTTACAACTAAATAAGCCTGAAACCGTTGAAATGAATTATAGGTTTAATGTAATAGAGTTTCCTCACTTCTTTATCGCCATACAAATATTTCATAGGTTTTTCAAGTTATAAAAGTTGACATATATGTCTACGTACACCTACACGCACACACAACTGGCACTCCGTCGGTTTCGACGACGAGAGTTTCAGTTGATCCGGTCAACGGAATAGCCTGCTCGTGAAATTAACGTGCAAATAACTGAGCAATCTCGAGATACGTGTATCCTTAACGTAGATCTCAGGGGAGTTTCCAGCGAGGCACAGAAAGTGACAAAGCTGGCTCAATTGAATTTTTGCCAGCTGAGTGGACCGAAGCAACGTGAAATATAGCGTCTAGCTCAAGAACTTAACGCGTCGCCAGGAATCGAACTTGAACTCTTGATCAAGAGCCAAATATTCTAACTACTAGGCTACACGCTCGCGCGCGCACACACTCGTACTATAAAAACACACACACACACACATATATATATATATATATATATATACAACGGGCTTCTTTCGGTTTCCGTTTACCAAGTCCACTCCCTAGGCATTGGTCTGCTCGAGGCTATAGCAGAAGACACTTGCCCAAGGTGCCATGTAGTGGGACTGAACCCAGAACCATGTGGTTGGGAAGCAAGTTTCTTACCACACAGCCATGCCTGTACCTGTGTGTGTGTATGTATATATAT
>NC_068998.1:48289670-48293568 GCF_001194135.2 Octopus bimaculoides
TCTGAAATGAACCTCCATTATGCAGCTGAGGAGTACATTTTCATTGCACATCTTATGTGATGTTCTCACTACATAAATAAATGAAGTTTGTACGAAACGTACGTACTGCTATAACCTAATACATTTTAGTTGTTTTTCTTCAAATATATATATATATATATATATGGGAGAATATACAAATAATAACAACAGACGAGGACAGGTGGTGTAAATAACAAAAGTATATATTAGTATGACGCTCGGGAATACGGAAAGTCTTTGACGTTTCGAGCTACGCTCTTCAACAGAAAGAATACGGAGACAAGGAGAAAAACACGGAGAAAAAAAAATTGATATATATACACACACACACACATATACACACACATACACGCACACAGTAATCCCGTGCCATATCTCGG
Source organism: Octopus bimaculoides (assembly GCF_001194135.2). Classification (NCBI taxonomy): domain Eukaryota; kingdom Metazoa; phylum Mollusca; class Cephalopoda; order Octopoda; family Octopodidae; genus Octopus; species Octopus bimaculoides. Next base: position 48,290,072 of record NC_068998.1, read on the forward strand.
TTCACCTATCGCGGTTTATTATTTAAGCTTACGTCGTGGTCGTGTTTTGCATTTATAATAAAATAAATATATACAATTTATAGAAATAATAATATTAATAAATACAGTACAGTACTGTTTCTACTTCGCGGATTTTTACTTATCGCGGGGGATTTTGGAACGTAACACCTGCGATAGTTGAGGGTAAACTGTATAGTATGTCAGGAGAACGGAGATTTTCCACATCTATAATTTTATTAATCAGTTATTTGTAGCATTCTTTCATGCACCTACGCACATTTCAACTGCATCAACTGAACGCTGTTAGGTGCGCATTTAGGTATTACTGTCGATGCAGTTTCTACAGACCATTATTTACTGCCATTCGAAGTTAAGCTGAAGAAATCAGGAAGCTAAAAGAATAGTTTCTTTTAGGTGTTGGTATTACTATAAATAGCTGTATCACTTCCTGTATATAGTATATGATGGACTCTCCCGTCGGTTTCGACGTATGGGGATTCGACAACTTACTCTTTCTTTGTCATTCATAATGCTTATGTTGAATGTGACATTTAAGTCCTGCTAACGATTTTCAAAAGAAACCCAAAGATCCTGCAAGTATGAGAATTACAGGTCAGTGCAGGTGGTATATTTGCAGCCGATTTTCTCGTTTGTCTTGAACCCCGAAGCCTGTTAATGCTGGTTGCATCAAAGCTTTTTATACCATTTTGAGACAGCGATCTCCATTTTGTTCGCTGAAAGGCGTTGTGAGCTATTTTCATTGCTAAGAGGTTACTCTTCAGCTTGTCCTTATATATGAACAATGGTCGATCAGCATTCATGTGCCCATTATCAAGCTGACTGTACGTGAAGACTTTGGGTATTCTTTTGCCATTCATTCTGACAACATGACCAGCCCAGTGCAATTGTGATTGCATAAAGAAGCGCCCGATTCAACCAATCAGACACTTGCTAAACAAGTCGGTATATATATATATATATATATATAAACTTGGGAAGGGATGCGTGGCATTCAATCAAATAATATATATGTATATATATATATATATATATATATATATATATATATATATATATATATACATACATACACGCACACACAGAGATAGGGATGTACAAATTTGTGTGTGTGTTTGTGTTTGTCAACCTGTGTTGGTGTGTTTACGTACCCGTAAACTAGGAGTTCGGCAAAAGAGGCCGATAGAAAAAGTGCTAGGCTTCATAAGAATAAGCCCTGGGTTCGATTTCTTCGGCTAAAACTCTTCAAGGTTCCAACAGGACCGCAGTCAAATGACTGAAACTAGTAAAAGAATAAAATATATAATATATATATCTATAGATAAAGATATCTGTGTGTGTTTGTATAGAGACAGACACATACAGAAATAATACATACATAGACAGACTGAGAAGCAGGAAGATAAACAGACAGGCTCATGCGCACACACATATGCGTAGAGAGAGAGAAAGTGAGAGAGATTGATAGGCAAAATATTTACATTTACCTATAAAACTTCCTATTACATACATATGATGTGCATTATTATTATTACTTTTATTGTTGTTATTATTATGTTAATATTTCGTTCACTCTGAGTGAATTTTTATAACTGGGCTATTTTTTTCAAAAAGGAAGAAATTCGTAAAATATATAGATACATAGAGAAATAACGAAAAAAAAAAACGAACACGATATATAAACATACAAACCCTATTGACAATTGTACAATCCCAATCACACATCAGAACCCACCACTGCTCGCCATAACTAAAAAAAAACAATAATAATTACAATAATAATAATAATAATAACAATAATACAAAACTCTCCACAAACAAACATAAAATCATCATGAAATCAATATAAAAATACTATAAAACAAACGCTAAAGACATTGACATAAAAGACAAGAATTGAAGGAGAAACAATAAAATCGCTGATAGAAAGTGTCAGCTAAAATGGCGTCGTTGACATTTATAAGATATAAAAGTCACCAACAAATTTCTTCCTTGGCAGCCATATTGTTTTCAACGTTTTCTATGTATTGTAGTATTCCTTAAAATTTGTTTGGGTTGTTTTTACTTCATGTTTCAAATTTACTTGTTTTATTCAATACTCATGCTATTTGATTATTTTTTTCCTATTTCCTTTTGTTTTTATATCTTAATTTCCTATTTATTTCTTCATTTCTTGATTTTTTTCCCGTCATTCTCTTTAATTCCGTTTCCGTTTTCTTGTTTTATATAGTTTTGTGTAATTTTTAATATCTTTTTCAATTCATTATCAATTTTTACTTATTTTCTCCTTCCCTCTCTCTCTATCTCTCTCTTATTCGCACTCTCTCTCTCTCTCTCTCTCTCTCGCTCACTCTCTCTCTGTGTCTATATATATATATATACATATATATATATATACATATATATATATATATATATATATATATATATATATATGTATGTATGTATGTATGTATGTATGGAGTTTGCGATATGAAATAATAATAATAACCAACAAAAGTTTTATAATAATCTTTTCTTTATTAGCCACAAGGGCTTAAAGAAAAGCGAAAACGAATAACTTTAACTGGCGGTTACAAAGAAAAGATAACGCAGAACTGAAAATGAGAACCATGTTTACAAATTGCAAAGGGTTACTGTGGGGAGCATTATACAATATATGGAAGGAGGTGTTAATATTTTTCAAGGCACATTCAAATAAAATGCACATGCATACACATATACAAATAAATCAATATATACACATTAGTATATGCATATATGTACACGAATGCACACGCATATATTTGCACATGCATATATATACGCAGTGTATACCGACTTCTTTGCACGAAATAAAAAACGCTCAATATTTAAAACCTGATATATTTTATAGAAATAAAGCCTGAAAGATTTTCTAGTTAGTGTGAGTTGGATACGCCACGGCCCTGTTCACTTGATCACATTTCTCAATTTGTGTCCCAGTTCAATCCAATTCACCATTGAGCCTTTTTTGAGATATTTGGAGCTAAAAGTCACCAATATCTTAGAAGTATTCTTTACAATGTATAATTTAAAGAAATAAAAGATGAAAGATTTTCTAACTAGGCTCAGTTAGGTAGCCGGGAACTCAGTTCACTTGGAAATTTCTCAATTTCTTACGAGTGCAACCGAATGCACCAGTCAGCTCTTCTTTGAGATATTTGGTGCTAAAAGTCACCAAGTTCATGAAAACATTCCCTCTAATTTCAACATAATGATTTTATTTTTTCTTGCAATGTATCTTGTGCACGTTACTTATATTCTGAACCTATCTCTTTGTGTCAATCTAACGTTTTCAGAGAGTCTATGGCACTAGAAATTGTCAACTGAACTGTCCCACGTAAGCGGTATTGTAATATGATCTATAATGTTTGTCTATGTAACAACAGCACTATCCCAGATATGTAAGCAGTATATGTATATATATATACATACATATATATATATATATATATATA
>NC_068998.1:48293779-48294597 GCF_001194135.2 Octopus bimaculoides
GTGTGTGTGTGTGTGTGTGTGTGTGTGTGTGTGTGTGTGCGTGTGTATATTTGTGTGTCTGTGTTTGTCACCCCAACGTCGCTTGACAACCGATGCTGTTGTGTTTGCGTCCCCGTAACATAGCGGTTCGGCAAAAGAGACCGATAGAATAAGTACTATTCTACAAGGAATAAGTCCTGGGGTCGATTTGATTCGACTAAAGGCGGTGCTCCAGCATGGCCGCAGTCAAATGACTGAAACAAGTAAAAACAGGGAAAAAAGAGTATTGTAATGTGGTCTATAATGTTTGTCTCTGCAACCACAGCACTGTCCCGGATATGAAAGTAGTATCGTAATGTGGCTTATGATATTTGTGTGCGTGACAGTAGTAGCGTCCCAGATACGTACAATGTCTTAATATAACGTTGGTTACACTATTATTCTATAATTTGATGCGCAACGGCAAGGGCAGCCATGGTAGGTTATAAAAAGCCTGTTTAAATGGAACAATAAAAACGATTAGGACTTTCTTTTATGCATTTCAGCAGAGATCAATACGCAGGCAATGTTACCTCGTTTCACCTACATTCGACTATAAATATTTATATCGTAAGTTACATGTGACTGTACATAATCACTGACACTTCAATGTAGTAAGCAAAACAACAGGAAAAAAATATATTCATACTTTCAGGCATGCAGACCCCCCCCCACACACACACACACTCATACACGCTCGCGTGCAGAGAAGCACAGACCCCTCCCGTTTGCCGCCCTCGGACTCCGCAAAAAGCACATATTGCCTACAGAAGACCCAAAAGTGCCACACGGGGCGGACC
>NC_068998.1:48294985-48296453 GCF_001194135.2 Octopus bimaculoides
GTGTCTGTGTGTGTCTCTCTCTTTCCCTCCCTCTCTCCTTCCCTCCCCCTCTCGCTCACTCTCTCTCTCTCAGATCTGTCTGTTACGGAGTGAACTCATTGAATTCCTTTTTACTGGAATATTGTACACTGCGGTATATTTTCTGTCAACATATCACACACGCACACACACACATATTCACATACTCACACGCAAACACACATATATAAATGCATACACACATATATAAATGCATACACACACGTACACATAGATAGATAGATAGATAGATAGATAGATAGATAGATAGATAGATAGATAGATAGATAGATAGATAGATAGATAGATCTACATATTTGGTACGTGGACAAATTAGCAGATGATTCACGTCATCGACATTGACAAATTAAATTTAAATGTTGAAGTGAATCTCGCGGTTTTTGTGTGTTTTTTAAATTTCTTACAAACACCTTCCCCGCTGCAATTGTTTTTGTTTCAGCACACTATTTCAGATCAAGTCACTTGCTATGCAAGTACATCTCCGTAATATCTATATATATATATGTCATTATTAAAATTATAAATAAGGGTACCACCGTGCTTGAAATAGTAGTCAAAACCTAACTCTAATGCAGCCACTTGATTTGATCATTATTTAAAAAACGATCTTATCCTTATTTATACAGAAATTTATATATATTCACTTTGTCATTATATTTACTGCGGTTATACTTTGACTATATAGCACATGGTGTTTGGATGGATGACTGAACTGGTTGTGTCTATACGTGCATATATATATATATATATATGTATATACGCGTGCTTATACGTATGTATTCGTATGTTTGTGTGTATATATATATATATGTAATTATATACAATTCTTGGTGTAATTATATATATATTATATGTAACGTATGTATATACAGATGAAAGTATATACAGATATACATTGTCAGCAGGCGTGCGCAGATTCATTGTGTAAAATGACAGAGAAATTGGTAAAGACGTAGACAAGTATAATGTTTGATGAATGATGACAAACTGATAAATGTTTAAATAAATAGAATTACGATTAAAGATTAACGATTAAAAAAACAGGAAACCTCGTACAAATTGCTGAAACAAAAGAACGCTGCGTGTATGTGTTTGTATATGTGAGTGTGTATGAGTATGCGACTGTTTTATTTCCGTGTGTGTTTACGTGTGTGTTTTTGCGTGTATTATGCAAGTCTCTATGTATGTTTAGAACTGTGTGTATGTATGTGAGTAATAGTGTGTCTGTACGTGTATATATATATATATATATATCTATATATATATATATATATATATATATGTACGTACGTATGTGTGTGCATGTGTGTCGGTATATGTGTCTATATGTATGTATCTATTTCCACATATATATATGTGTGCGTTTATGCTGATCAAATCGAAGTTTGAAGTGTCAAAACAGAAAAAAGAAAAAAAAAATACGTTCGCA
>NC_068998.1:48296604-48299687 GCF_001194135.2 Octopus bimaculoides
TGTGATGGTGATGATAGTGATGAAGATGGGGTGGAGGAACGCGAGAGATGGATGATGTTGATTACACACACACACACACACACACACACACACACACACACACACATATATATTTATATATATATATATATATATATACAGGCATACATTACACACAGATGTATATGAAGAAATAAGGGATTAAATCATTATAACTATTGAATTAATAAGACAGAGGGGGAGGAAGTCGTGGTAGTATGGGTAGCGGCGGCGATAGTGGTGGTGGTGGTGGTAGTGGTAGTGGCGGTGTTGGTGGTAGTTTTAATAATTTAACTTCTACGAAAAGCTTTGATACATTTGCCAGAGTTAGTTTTCTCTCGCGGCTGGTTTTTACATAAATTGTTATCAGATTGTCCAGTTGGATGTTGTTTGTAATCACAGCTCTTAATTATCTCGAGTGAAAAGATCACTTAAAGCATTTGCGTATAATCATCGGCGCTCTAATTCTAGAGACCTTCTATTATAGCTTAGTGGCACTTTGGACAAGTGTCTGCTATAGCTTCGGGCCGACCAAAGCCTTTTGTGTGGATTTGGTAGACAGAAACTGAAAGAAGCTCATTTCTGCAGCTGAGTGACCTGGAGCTTTGTGAAATAAAGTGTCTTGCTGAAAAACACAACGCACAGCCCGGTCTGGGAATCAAACTCACCTCGTGATTGTGAGCCCGACGCTCTAACCACTGAGCCATGCAACTTCAAATTACAACAGCAAACCTAACCACAAAATAAACCTGATTTACTAGGTAGACGTGCCAGAAACAATGACAACGTAGTTCAAACAGAATAGAATGCATCTTATAGATGTCTCCCAAACTTAACAGAGTACAATTCCCTTTACATATGTCTTCTCAACCTAGCTCAGTACCATCCAACTCTCATACATGTTTTATAAACCTAAAAGAAGGCGCATGGCTCAGCGTTTAAAGTGTTAGGCTCTCAATCACGAGGTATTATTATTACCTTTCATACTGCGACTGGCAACAGAACGGAGAAATACCTAGTGTTGTTAGCAGAGGTGTTGTGACACTGTTGAGGAAGGACACTGACAATGGGGACTTGCTAGAGAATTTTCGGCCCATAAATCTGCTAAACAGAGTAAGATTTTGGCCAAGGTTTTAGTGAAAAGGTTGGCGTTTGTCGTCTGTAGCCAAGTCGGAGAAACGCAAACGTGCGCAATCCCGTGCAGGTCAATCGACGATATCCTCCATCATACGGGATACATCATAGAAAGGGCTGGGACCATAGCTGGCTTCGGGAGTGCTCTGATCAATTTGGGTCAATCAAAAGCATTCGATACGGCCGACCATCGCTACTTGGAAGCCGTCCTGAAAGCAGACGGTTTCGGACCCATTTTCAGAGGCTGGATCGCTGCAATGCACAGCGGTACCTGTTCAGTGATCAAAGTAAACGACCACCTATCGGAACCATTTGGCATTGCACGCTTGGTCTATAAGTGTTGCCCACTGTCGACTCCTCTATATGAATTAGCATTCGAGCCACTGTTGCGGAAGTTGGAACAGCTTTCGAACTGGGACAAGGAAGGGCAGTGTCAGCGTATGCGGACGATGTCACCGTCATGGTGTCGGACGCCTCTGAAGTGGAGACGGTCCATCCTAAAGGAATATGAGTCGGTTGCATGGGGCTAAAATCAGCGCCGACAAATCGGTTGGTTTGCAGTTGGGCTCCTGGAGAGGCAGAACAATGCGGTGAAAGAGGTTGTTTGGTGGACGAGGTTGAAAGGCATGAGGATAGATACATTCCTCTTTGATAGAGCTCTCATTGACTTCTTCATGATTCCCTTGAAAAGGAAATTCAGAGTGGAGAGGGAAGTGCTGTCCTCGAGTGAGTTTATTGAAAGGTGAGTGAAAGTTGCGAAAACAGCAGGAGTGGATGGTACATCTCTAAGTGTAGACCTGTGAGTCGGAGGGAAGGAACTGAAGAGGGCAATTGCTCCTGGGGTTTCAGGGAAATTTCGGACCGTGGGGTTCATCGATTATCCCTAGAGGCGTTGCTGTATCAGGAGGGCCCACATCTCTATCATCCCCCCTATTTCTTTTCTTTTACCTTTGTATGCTATGCATATGTCCCCTCTTTTCCAGTGTATACCGTGTATGTTTTTTTTTTATATGTAAACCCCCACACTTCATGTCTATTTCTGTATTATCCCCCTCATCTTTCTCCCTGTGTGTGTGTAGCAAATAAATGAAATCATCATCATCATCATCATTATTATTGTTATTATTATCAGTGCTGTTGTTCTTCTTAATACAACCCATAAGTATTTTAAGGAGAAATACTATTTGGGTTGGAGGTAACGCAGAACACCAATTAAACAGCAATTTTAAAAGCTAACACGTTCAACTACTGCTTCACATGCTCACACATGTGATTATATATATATATATATATATATTCACGTGTGCGCGTGTGCTTCTTTGTGTGTACACATACATATAGAATATATATGTATGTATAAATGTAATTTCTTGATACGTATGGGCGTCTCTTTTCATATATTTTAATGTAAATACACACATGTATATGAAAATAGGAGCACAGGGATATATATATTCCCATGAGAGGCTGTGTGCATGTTTGTTCATGTATGGATTTTATTTTTGGAGCGTATATATATATTATATATATACACACACGCGCACACGTATACACACACACACGCGTATATATATATAAAGACATATACAGTAATCCCTTGCCATATCGCGGACTCCTCGGTATATCGCGGGTTTCTGCGGCCAATAGTTATTTATATTTTTTTTAGATTTTAATTATTTCTGTGGGATATTTTGGAACGTAACACCCGCGGCAGTCGAGGGATTCTTATATATATAGATACACACACACACACACACACACACACACACACGACGGGCTTCTTTCGGTTTCCTTTTACCAAATCCACTCACAAAGCTTTGGTTGGCCCGAGGCTATAGTAGAAGACACCTGCCCAAAGTGCCATGCAGTGGGACTGAACCCGGAACCACATGGTTGGGAAGCAAACTTCTTACTACGCAGCCACTCCTATA
>NC_068998.1:48300718-48301573 GCF_001194135.2 Octopus bimaculoides
ATATACACACACGCGCACACATATATATATATATATACATACATATACACATCTATATACACACATCTATATACACACACATACACCTATATATATATATATATATACTTAACTATATGAGTAAACATATTTGTGTGGCAGTATATATAATATATATATGTATATCTTATGCATTGTACCTATAAATACCTTATGTACACACACATACACACACAAACACGTCACGGATTAACTCGCATTAAAATATACACATACATGCATAAACAAGACCCGAATACCTTATGCACACACACACACACACACACACACACACACACACACACACACACAAACACATATACACACAAGTTTATGTACATGTATCCATTACCATTAAAAATGTGCATTTGATAGTTGTCAGCTGATTGTATTATGAATGTTGGCGGAGGCATTGTGGGACTTCTTCCATCTTTAATAGTATCGGCCGGTTTGTTCGTTGTGTTTTTAACAGCCGTACAATGTGTTATTAAGCAGATTGTTTCTATCATTGCTTACTTAATAAAATCGCTAAATTCTCTTTGCACTGTGAAGAGCTGTTAACGTTTTTCTGATTCTTTTAGCAGACTTTGCCATTCACGCTGCCTTTCCGCGCGAGTTGATGCCACGTCTGGTTATGTACTTCGCCAGTTCCACATCAACGCCGCTTCTCTGTATGTCTAGATACACACACAATGTACGTACACAATATACACACCCATACGGATGTATGTGTATACGTCTTTATACATAAAAATATATATCTGTATGTATGTGTGTATGTATGTATGTATCTCTCTCTCTCTCTCTCTCTCTCTCTCTCTCTCTCTCTCTCTCTCT
>NC_068998.1:48303682-48307390 GCF_001194135.2 Octopus bimaculoides
TATTTTTCCATGATGCTCCCCCCGACGCTCGACTACGTAACCAGAGTATATTACAAGAAAAAAACCCTAATTTTTCAGCTGTCCTAGGTTAACCTCCATATAACCCGTTCCCAGCTCTCCTTTCAAAATCTCTTTCCAATTTACGCTCCTACTCTCCTCTCTCTTGCACGCTTCGTTTTCTCCTACTTCCTCTCTCTCTCTCTCTCTCTCTCTCTCTCTCTCTCTGAATATATATTTCTGAATATATATATATATATATATATAGATGTATATCGCATTTTATCCATATCGCTTACGTCTTCTTTCTGTGTATGTAGCACACTCACATACACATACAGTCAGATATTCACACATACATAGACACACACACACGCGACACGTACACACAGAATTATTTTCATGTATGTATACATATTTACATACTATACATTCTCACATATATATATATTCATACGTGTCTATATATATATATATATTATTTTGTTTAAAAGAGTTCCAACACTGTCTGTTTTTTATGTTTTATTTATATTCCTGCAGAACCAATGTGGGGTATAGAATATGGAATATACAATATATAATATAAAATAAAATAAAATAAAAATGGATGGCACCATGAAATAAAGTATTGAATGTAGATGAAATATTGAGTGTTCAATATAAAGGATCAAATATATAAATATAAATATATATATATACACCTGATATATATATATATATATATATATATATATATATATATATATATATATATATATATATATATATATATATATATATATATATATACACCTTATATATATACTTAATATTCATTTAATCTAAGCGATTACTCCTGTTCATTAGAGATTTAAATCCTGTTCATTTTGTTTTGCTGGACCTTCGTAATTCTTCTGGAAAAATTCTTGTAGACGAGGTTTTCTACAAAATTCTTCAGTAACTTTAATAAAACTTGTTCTGTCAGATTTTGGTGTTATTGTAAAGTTCAAGACCATATTCTATAAATATTATTTCATTTTTCAAAAAATTTCGTAAGATTTCTTTACATAAATTTATCCTTTACTCGTCAGTTAGTTATCATTATGGTCATCTTTATTTTATTAGGAAGTTCTCTTCCCTTAAAAATAATTCTTGCTTTGCAAACCATTTGTACTTTGTCTTTCTATTCTTCAATTTTTTTTACTGAAAGAGGGCTCTTTGTTGTTGATAAGTCAAATAATAATATTATCAATACAGTTCTATATTTAAGAGATGAGGAATTATGTACATTATTTACATTTGACGGATATTTGTCCTCATCTTGTTTGTTGTTAACACAACGTTTCGGTTGATATACCCTCCAGCCTTCATCAGGTGCCTTGGGGAAATTTCGGACCTGGGTTCTCATTCCTAAGGTATTTTTCGATGTTGTTATTATTATTATTATTATCATTAATATTATTATTATTCAGGTCACTGCCTGTACATTTTTCCTTGCATTTTAATGCTTTCCTCGTGACTTTCTTCCCATTTGTTTAGTGAATCTTACTTCCTTTATGGCGTCACATTTTTCGAACTTGCCTTTACATCTAGGTACTCAAAGCTGGACTAAGCATCATAGATTTGGAACTTATATACGCTGAACATCGTGTCACAAGTTATGAAAGACCGACAGAAAAAAAAACGTGGTATATATATATATATATATATATTGGAACGATAGATCACGAAGCAAATAAAGCTATGAATGATAGCTGTAAATGTTGGTTTTAAAAACCCTTCGAATAAAAAGAAGTTGGGCAGCCTTCGATTTTTTTATCCAAAGTATTTTCACCCAATATTCACACGCTATTTTCATAGCATTATTTGTTTCGAGATCAACCTTTCAAAAATAGAATTATTTTACTTTTCCCTGAATCTATAAATTCTTATGTCAATGAGTGCATATATTAATATATATAAAGTCATGACAAAGAAATAGTTTGATGAAGTTTTATTTAATAGTAAGAAAATACTAATATCACGACAAATTGTTTCGTAACTTGAAAACATACAAATAATTTATATTGTATTTAATAATAAATAAATTACATGCCTGCATTAATGCAGAAACATCCTTCAAAATAAAGCAGAATTTAAGCATTATCAGGTGAAATACTCTTAAATACTCGGGTAAAACACAATATTATTTTTGTAACAAGTTCCTGTAAAGAGACCAGACAAATGTCTTGATTAATACTGTAGTCTTCATGTCAGAGAGAGAGAGAGAGAGAGAGAGAGAGAGAGAGAGTGGATTATTCGGGAACAAGATACGTACCTACTACACAGAGCACAACATTAATAAGCTGAGTGAAGTATTACATCGATCCCAATGCCCAACTGAGGTTGATGTAATCTCGTTTTTTCGACCCCAAAAGAATGAAAAGCAAAGTCGACCGCGTCAGAATTTGAACTTAAAACGTAAAAGCTGGAAAAGACGCCGCTAAGCATTTTGTCCGGCTTGTTAACGATTCTGCTTTGAACCAGAACAAATATATTGGTCTCGAATGTTGGCACAAGACCAGCATTTTGAGGAAGAAGGAAGTCGATTACATCGACCGGTACTTCATTTATCAAACCCAACAGGATAAAAGACAAAGTCGACCGCAGGTTTCATATTTTCGCATATGACCAGTAACTTCGAGGGATGGATGAGTCGATTACATTGAACCTAGTATTCAATTGGTACTTATTTTATCGACCCCCGAAAGGATGAAAACCAAAGTCGACCTCTGCGGAATTTGAACACAGAACGTCAAGACTGATGAAATGCCGCTAGGTATTTTGCTCGGAGTGCTAACGATTCTGCCAGCTCGCCGACTTAACGAATATATTACTCGGTATTTTCCATCGTTCTAATGATTCTGCCATCAAGAATTTCATAAAACATCGAGTAAAATTCATTTCTCTAACATTCTTCTCTCGAATTCTCTAAGGAGAGGTGAGGAAACAGAAATCTAGAGGTCTTGTGAAATATATGTGCGGAGTTCAATCTCACTGACCGTTAGCGAGGTGGGGCTGCAATAATGGCGAAAAGAAATTCCCAAAGAAACAGACAGAATGAAAAATAAACAACAAGCGTTTTAAGACGGCATCGGAACTCAGGGAGTTGAAGATTCTTTTGGAAGTCATTAAAAACTCATAAGTTGATTTGGTAAGGAAAAATTAGGTACATTGTAAAGTTTATCTGACACCTTCTGCCGCCACCGCCGGCGACGGCATCGTTTCATACGCACAAATGAATATTTTATTTTGTCAACGCCCATATCTACGTCTATACACATGCGTACGCATAAACACACTAACGTGCATATATATATGTGTGTGTGCATGTATATATATATATATATGTGTGTGTGTAAATATAAATGTGTATACCCATATATATGTCAATGAATTCATAGATACAAGTAGATTATATATACATGCGTTTATACATAAATGCACTCGAATATTCATGCACCAATACATACATACGTATATACACGCTATATGTATATATATATATATATATATATGTATATATATACGCACATACAAAGAAACATACATACACACGCAAATACAAACATATATATACACACATGTATATACATACATGTGCATATAACGTGTATGCGTACACATATATGCGCATATACACACATATACACATACATGCATATCTCTATATATATATATGTGTGTGTATGT
>NC_068998.1:48307541-48309648 GCF_001194135.2 Octopus bimaculoides
ATATATATATATATATATATATACATGTATATATATGGTGGTGGGGTGTCTATGTATCGGTATATCAGTGAAATTACATGTCTGTATATAATTACCAATTCATGTATATATACATATATATAAGTATTTATGTTATACATTTACATCACTTTATACACTGGCCATGCATCGCTATTTTCACCCCACCCCTCTCTCCGTGCCAGTGAACCTGCAGCTACAAGCATATTTTTTCATCAACATATGTGAAACCCGATCGCATGTGAAGGCCTGTAAAGTTGACAACCTTCCCGACTGGCTTCCCCTGGGCAGAGATTTGTTGGGAGTCTTTTTTTTTTTGTGTGTGTGTGTGTTTTTGTTAACGCACAGATGCCACGGTGCGTGTGGATTAACTCTTTTCCCGCAATAGTCGTTATTGGCGAAAGGTTCAGAAGAATTTCTCTGTTATAGGTTAGATATTATGGCATGGTTAAGCACCACGTTTATCTGCTTCGAGATACACCGTTACCAAGAAACCAAAAAATCATATATGCATGCGCAAGTGAAAAGGCAACTGATAATCCAGGCGTTTACATCAAGTGACACTCAAGCAAATGGCAGCTATTTGAATTTATATAAAAGAATATTTCTCCAGAGGAAACAGAGATTTCAAACAAACAGAAGATTCGATTGACGATTTTTTTTTTATATAGTGACCACACGTTTGTGTTGTACATTAGCTCACTCCCTTTATTAAAGGCAAATGGACATTGCCTGCACAGGTGCCCAGTGTGCCACAAGTCACATGTATAAATGATCGCTGGCCAACGTGAAATGAAGCGTTTTGCACAAGAACACAACGCACCGCTCGGTCTAGGAATCGAAACAACGATATAACGATCTTAAATGCAACGTTCGAAACACTAGGCCACATATCTTTACCATATCACAGACATAGAAGCATTTTATCACCCCATGATTCGATGTGTAGACGTGAACCAACCCCAGGAACAATAACTATTAATAAATCATATTATTATCTTGGTAAACCTTTGCAAACGTCAGTTTCAGGCTGGAAAAAAAAATAATTGAATCCCTCTGCTGTGAATCGAAGCACGTCTGCGGCCCTAAAATTGTTGTCTTTTGATCCACAGATAGCATTAAAAGCTACGTTATAGTCATTCCAAAATACAAGACAAATCATGAAAGGAATGTTGAGAAGTGAAAGCAAAAGAAGAAAGAACCAACGCCTTAATTTGCACGTCAATCGGTTAATTCTTTAATTGGTGCATTACAGATTTGTTTGTATAAAAGCTCAACCACTTCCACTCACCCACCCTACCGTTGGATCGCCCTTATCACAACGATCTCGCTTAGTATTTAGATCGCTAAATACAGCATGCTCGCAATTTATTGCCTCTTTATGTACACAAATGAGCATACGGACCATAACACACACACAAACAAACATAAACGCACGCACACACATACACACACACACACACGCACACACATATATACACGCCCGTGTGCGCATCCACCTACGCGAATGAAAAACACGCTTTAACAGGAGATAAACATTCCTCATGCCACTTCCTCTCAGTCACTCCTAATCCAGGGATCGAACTCAACACTCTAACCAATAGACAACTCACAAGAAACACGTACACACACACACACATACCCACGCAGAGAATGAATGGCCTTGTTACGGGTTCGAACATGCCTCTAGCATATTTGAACTGGTAACGACTTAATACAGTTCTATATTTAAGAGACGAGGAATTATGTACATTATTTACATTATTTACATTTGACGGATATTTGTCTTCATCTTGTTTCTTGTTAACACAGCGTTTCGGCTGATATACCCTCCAGCCTTCATCAGGTGTCTTGGGGAAATACACACGCATACGTATATATGACGGGCTTCTTTCAGTTTGCGACCACAAAACCCACTCACAAGGCTTTGGTTGGTTCGGTGCTATAGAAGACACTTGCCCAAGAATCTACGCAGAGGAACTGAACCCAGTACCTTGTGGTTTGCCCCAAAATGCAAACTTTCATTCCAAAAAATACAGAATAAGAAACCAGGAAAGGATGCAACGCAAACCGGAGACCATCCTCCAAT
>NC_068998.1:48310398-48316140 GCF_001194135.2 Octopus bimaculoides
TTTATATTTAGGTATATGTATATATATGTATGTGTGTGTATAAAGTATGCATATGAAAGATAGGTTCTCCTTATGGCACCGTTAATGTTCCGTTTAAACTGTTGTAATCAATACCTTCAGGAAAGATATGAGCTAGAATATTCCAGAAGGAGATGCTGTGGAGAAGAAAGACTGAAGGTGATGAGTGATGGATGTAAGGGACCGTTCAGCTCCGCGAGACGAAGGCCATTAAAGTAGTGACAGTAAAAACAGGAAACGACAGGCCAGTGGGGCAGGGGCCGGAGTAGAGATGAAATGAAAATTAACTGGCTGAACCTGAATTGGGTCCAGGATATCATCGAACATAGCAGAGTCTCAGATGTGGGTTCGATACTGTATTGTGAGCCTTACTTAATTCTTGTAGGTTATCAGCAGCCTCTGAAGGCTAAAGTGTCTTTGGGGTGCATTCGTTTTTTATACCTTCTGCAGACTGCTCGAAGCTTACTAGCTTCCTACGCTTGGATCATTGGATCTTACCTTTACATATATTTATATATATATATATGTGTGTGTGTGTGTGTGTGAGAGAGAGAGAGTGTGTGTGTTTCTGTACCACTGTTTCGACCAGACTATCGGATGTTTGTTATGCACCGCCGGTCACGATTTGTTGCCTCGCATTGTTGACCAGTCGGGCAGATCTGCATTTCTCCTGAGCGGAACACTAGTCCGTCGCAGATTTAGCCATTTGCAAAGTGCGTAGACTGAAACAACGTAAAATGAAGTGTTTTGTCCAAGAACTCAACGTACTGCCCGGTTCGGGAATCGAAACCACGATCTTGCGTACAACACTCTAACCAGTAGACCATGTAATATCAAACATACATACGCATACACACACACAGGTACATATATATGCGTGTATGTGTATGTGTGTGTATATATGTATATATTTGCATGTGTGTGTGTATATATGTGTTTGTGTGTATGTATGTATATATATGTGTGTGTGTGCGTATATATGTGTGTGTGTGTATGTGTATACATAAATATATGTGTGTGTGTGTATAATTTAAAGAAAAGAAAAAATGGAGAAATATTGACGAACAACAATTGACTTACATCAATTATTATTTATTAATTCAATGCAAATAGATTGCATTTATATTGAATTAATTAATAAATAATAATTGATGTAAGTCAATTGTTGTTCCTCAATATTTCTCCATTTTTTGTTTCCTTAAAATTTTGATTCTTGATAAACTTCTGTTTATCCTTGTCTTTGCCTATAATTCATGAGCATAATATGCTTGCATATAAAATACATTCTCTCTGTTTGTCGTGACTACTACTAAATTCAGGCTACGACACACACAGAGGATGTTCTTGAAGTCTAGGATTTTGAGCTTATGGAGAAATATCGCCTGAGGAAATGCAACTAGATCTCCTAATGCAGGGAAATAGTTGCATAATCAAGTACCTGCACGCCTGGAGAACTACGTTGCGTAGAGACAATTGTAGTGATTAAAAAACAAATTTCCAACCGTACTCCTTGTGTGTGTGTGTATGTGTGTGTGTATGTGTGTGTGTATGGCAGACACGCATCTCCTTGTGTGGACACTCCTTGTGTGTGTGTGTGTGTGTGTGTGTGTGTGTGTGTGTGTGTGTGTATAACTTGGCAGACACGTATCTCCTACCCAAATCTTCCATGACAATGGAATGAAATGAACCGTAACTAATGTGCACATCTCGTGATTACTTACGGATAAGGTTACGATGATTGCCCCTCACAGCTGCATGCGATGCCTGCTCAGAGGCCTACGCAAAGTTGCAGAAAGTGCATAGAGAGGAGTGTATGAGCTGCACACAAGTGCACGAGTGGTTCAGACGTTTCCAAGATGGCCGAAACAATGTCGATATTGACGCGCGTTCAGGCAGACCTGCAACCAGCGGAACTGAGAAAAATATCGCAGTTATTGAGCAATTCTTCAATTTAATATTATTTTTTACTCTAGGCACAAGGTTCAAAATTTGGGGGAAGGGAGCCAGTCCATTAGATCGACCCCAGTTTGCAACTGGTCCTCAATTTATCGACCCCGAAAGGATGAAAGGCAAAGTCGACCTCGGCGGGATTTGAACTCAGAACATAAAGACGGACGAAATACCACTAGGCATTTCGCCCGGCGTGCTAACGTTTCTACCAGCTCGCCGTCTTCTTCAATTTAACATTTGACAGTTTAAGTCGGTGAGCTGGTAGAACCATTAGCACGCCGGTCAAAATGCTTAGCGGCATTTCGTCCGTCTTTACGTTCTGAGTTCGAATTCCACCGAGATCGACTTTGTCTTTCATTATTTCAGGGTGGATAAAATAAATACCAGCCGAGCGCTGGGGTCGATTTGATCGACTTGGCCTCTCCTCCGGAACTGCTGGCATTGCGCCAAAATCTGAAAGCAATTTTTGTATAGAATTATGTGAAAACAGACACACACACACACATATACACGCGCATTTCCATATATATATATATATATGGGAGTGGGGGTGGGAAGAGAGAAGGTAAGAATTGAAAGAATTCTTATATATTCCTGCGTAGATAAATACATGCACCTACACATATATACACACACACACACGTATTTGCGTGTATGTGTGGATGTAAACACACAAGTGTCTGCGCTTATTCTAACACACACCTCTACATCTACACATATTTGTCCTCAACAAGTACGGCACCACCGACTCACACACACACACACATACACACACACATTATTCTGGAATGATTGCCGTTAGTTTATCCCACTTAAGTAAGCTGTGAAGTGGGCAGCAGGTAAGTGTGGATATTGTGCGGCCTAGAACAATCGCTATTTCCTCCAGACGGCAGCCATTTTGAGAATGAGATACACCGTCAAACAGGAAGTCACAGATCTATTGTGGTGACGTTCTTATCACGGACGAAATGATAGAGCGGGTTCATTCGGTGCAAACAACGTAAACTTTGTTTAACAACGGATTAAACAGTGTTTCACGATTATCGACGCAGTTGTAGTAATAGTAGTAGTAGTAGTAGTAGTAGTAGTAGTAGTAGTAGTAGTAGTAGTAGTAGTAATTGTTTGTTTTTTTATTTCTTTTTATTTTATTGCTTATAATAATATCGTTTTAATGATATTAATGTTTTGAAATTGTTATTAATAACAATTTTATCAATTAATCTGCATATTTAGGTAGATTATTATTTTCTAGGTATTTTTCTTGTTGTTCTGAGTATTGTTGCTGTAGCTGTTGTTTAATCCTAGGTCAACCCTTCCTGAGCGCCTCTAATGATCAAAGCCGTTACAACTGCGACCATAGTGTCCATATTTTACCTTGTATAGTGCACTCAAGTCGACATACGTTCGCGAGATTTCGGGGCTATAAAAATTCTTATATCAGGTACAGCGAGGCCCCTTTCCTCTGCTCGGTTGAGTATGAAATTATTACGTGAAATAGGGCCAAGTGGAATGGCGGGCTGGACGACGATGTTCTAGTCTCAATTCCGATTTTAGTGTTGCTATTATTAGGAAGACTTAAGGCACCGAGCCGACAAAATCTTTAGCGCAACAGTCAAAATGCTTAGCGGCATTTCGTCCGTCATTATGTTCTGAGTTCAAATTCTACCGAAGTCGACTTCGTCTTTCATCCTTTCCGGGGTCGATAAAATAAGTATCAGGTATGTACTAAGGTCAATGTAATCGTCTAGCCGCCTCCCCTACCCCTAAATTTCAGGCCTTGTGCTTATAGCAAGAAAGATTATTCGTAACCCTTAAAGCGCCGAGCTGGCTGGCCCCTTAGAAAATACACGTACAACAGAAACAGGAAGAAAGAGTGAGAAAAAGCTGTGGTGAAAGAGTACAGCGAGGTTCACCACTACCCCCTGCCGGAGCCTTGTGGAGCTTTAGGTGTTTTCGCTCAGTAAACACTCAAAACGCCCGATCTGGGAATCGAAACTGCGATCTTACGACAGCAAGTCCGCCGCCCTAACCACTGGGCCATTGCGCCTCCACTACTGAGCCCAACAGAAAACTGACCTGAAGTTGCCATAGTAACATAAATGAAGAGTATCTCCATTCAGTAGATGTACCGCAAGGGATAGTGCTGTAGCCATTCAGCGCAAGTCACTCCCTGAAAAGTTGAGAACGATCGTATATCAATCCACACCTTCACCATTTTCTTCTTGATAAGATTTTCTTCAAGATTTATATTTTATTTTACTTAGAAATTCCAGAAGTAATGCGAAGATGGCGATGGTCTACAGGTGTGGTATTGCTTTCTAGTCTGGACTTGCACGTTGAAGGTCGATGTGTGGTGTTGTCGTCTCAGAACTTTGTAATTACTTGAAAGGTCTGGTCCTACATCTGCTTCAGGGCAGTTAGATCCATCAGGAATGACGTCACCTACGCTGAAGAGGAAATCCCTTAGAACATGTGTGCTAAAATCGGAAGCCATATTTCAGTAGCTAACTGAAGAACCATGGTCAGCGGGTCACTCTTCAAGTGATTAAAGCTTTAATAAAACTGAATCTGGATTTACCAATCTTGATGTTTGGAGAGTGGAACGTAAGGATGCTTCTTAATCTTAGCAACACTAAAAGACCAAAACGAATTATCATCAATGAGACGGCAGAAAGTATCATCGGCTTCACTATAAAAGTGAGCTAAAAATCAACGATAGAATCAACAAGCTCATCGATAAAAAGCGAAAGCTTCCGATGTCACACGAGCAAGACCTAAGAAGAAGACTTTCAAAGAACATGAATTTCCAGCGAAGACAAATTTGAAGAGCTAGGTTCTGATTATTTCGTTTGGGGAAACAGGATGGCCAAATTTAGAATAATGTTGATCATCGACCTAACTGATCAAGTTTACCTAGGGTTAAATAATAACAACTTCTTATGTTTATACAATTAATAAAGTAAACGATTTGGAGATTAAATGCAATAAGGAAACAATTATAATGTTTGTTAATATGTTTAATTGTCCCATGGGGTCAATTAACTGTGTAATTTAGGGGTAGATTTATTGGTAGGTGGATCTACTTTCTGCAATTACACTTAAAAATAAAACAAAATATAATTTTATAAGTTTATGGTTTGGGGTTGGTGGTGGGGCTGTTTCATGTATTGGTGTCCCCTTTGGCATGAGTAAGCATAAATACGTGCGTGTGTGTGCGCGCGCGTGCATGCACATGTATGTGTATGTGTGTGTATGCTTGCATATGTGTATGTGTGTGTGTACGTGTATGTGTGCGGTTTGTGTGTGTGCGTGCATTATATGTATGTGTGTGTGTGTGTGCGTGCATTATATGTATATGTGTGTGTGTATGTATGTGTGTGTGTGCGTGCATTATATGTATGTGTGTGTGTGTGTGTGTGTATGTGTGTGTGTGTGTGTGTGTCTGCGTATAACCTTCGGTAAATGTTTAAACATCTTCATTTACACATATTTCAGGCCTCCAAGGTGTTCTTGAGCAAGACACTTTATTTCACGTTCCTCCTGTTCACTCAGTAGTAGAAATGAGTTGTGACATCATTGATGCCAAGCTGTATCGGCTTTTGTCTTTCCCTTGCCCAACATCGGTGGCATGGGAGATGAGACTGGTATACATGGCCGACTGTTGGTCTTCCGCAATAAACCTTGCGGGACCTGTGCCTCGGAGGGGAATTTTCTGGGTGCTATATCTCATGGTCATTCGTGGCCGAAGTGGATCTTTACCCTTTGTATATATAT
>NC_068998.1:48316770-48318304 GCF_001194135.2 Octopus bimaculoides
ATATATATACATACACACATACACACACATAAACGCACACACATATATATTAACGTTTGTTTTGAAAACAATTTAACGTTAAGCTGAATGAATACCCAACATTTTTTCTTACAGCACATATCTA
This sequence comes from Octopus bimaculoides, assembly GCF_001194135.2. NCBI lineage: Eukaryota > Metazoa > Mollusca > Cephalopoda > Octopoda > Octopodidae > Octopus > Octopus bimaculoides. The sequence continues at coordinate 48,316,895 of NC_068998.1, forward strand.
TAAACTTTTACAAGGAAAAAGCTAACAGTCTCTTCGATGTTTCGGCTTACTCGCATAAAGGTGACCAACTTCGAAGTCACTGTCAGTATTTTCTTTGGAAAGGTTAATAACTAAATGCGTGTGTGCGTGTGCGTGTGTGTGTGTGTGTGCGCGCGCGCGAGCGTGTGTGTGTGTGTGTGTGTGTGTATGTGTGTGTGTGTGTGTCTAAGTGATGACGATGTAATGATGTTTGTTAGGACAAAGCTACAGATGATGTTAATCTGCCTGCTGTGAAATATATTTGGTTAAAGTGTGAAAGATTAAAGGGAGATTATAGCTGAAGTAAGATAATAAATAGTAACACAACTTGGTATGTATGTGTGTGTATGTATTTACGGCTCTGTGTGTGCATCCGCGTGCGTCTGTATGTGGGTTTTGTGTGAGGACGTGTGTGTGCGTTCGATTGTATGTGTGTGTATGCGTGTGTGCATACGTGTTCCGTGCCTGTGTGCAAGACTATATTATGTAAGTATGTGTGTTTGTGTTATATATATATGACTGGTTTGTGTGCATGTGTCTGTATGTATTTATCTTTGGAGTTGCAAGATTAATGTACATTCCTAAAGCCTTTACGTGTTTAGTCATGCATAAATCCTAGGTTAGTTAAAAGGATGAGGAGTAGTTCTGAAGTGGAGGTGGGGGGGGTCGAAAAAAACCACTAAAATCTTGGTTTCTCTTCTATAATGTGGGTACCACTAAAAGCTTACTCTCTCTCTCTCTCTCTCTCTTTCTCTCTCTCCCCCTCCTCTGTCTCTGTTCTATAAAGAGGGTACCACTGAAAACTTGGTCCCTCTCTCTCTCTTTCTCCCTCTCTTCAACCCTCTGTTCTAAAGTAGGGTGTACCACTAAAAGTTTGGTTTCACTCATTTCAGGGAGTACCACTAAAAACTTACCTTCTCTGTTCTATAATTTGAGGTACCACAAAAATCTTAGCCTCTCTGGTCTAAATTGATGGTACCAGTAAAAAACTGCTTTCTCTGTTCTGTTCTGTAATGAGAGTGCAACAGTATCCTCTCTCTCTCTTTTCCTTTCTCTCTCTGTTTCTTTGTCTCTGTCTGTCTGTCTCTTTCTCCATCTCTCTCTCTCTCTCTCCGTTCTAAATTGCAGTGTACCTCTAAAACTTTACAGTTCTATATTTCGGAAGCAGCACATATGCTAGGACACAACAACCTCCTAAGCAGACCAAGTGCAGATATGAATAGCATATGGGAACCGGTATTAAGAAAGGATAGGAGAATATGCTTTAAATGCTCTTTGGATACTTCCATGTTAGAAAGGGTTAGGGTTAGGGTTAGGGTTAGGGTTACTCAAAGAAATTTTAATTCTATTATTCTGTAAAATAATATTTAATTAGTTTAAACGTACACAGAT
>NC_068998.1:48318468-48322194 GCF_001194135.2 Octopus bimaculoides
TATATATATACATGACAGGCTTCTCCCAGTTTCCGTCAACCGAATCCACTCACAAGGCTTTGGTTCGCCCGAGGTTATAGTAGAAGGGCCCAAATTGCTGCGCAAAAGGATTGAACCCTGACCGCTACTCTGGACATTAAGCTTTTTAACCATACAGCCATACTTGTTAGTCGATGGAATTAACCACAGTATATGACTGGTACATAATGTTACCATGACAACAACGCTCCTACCACCACCGCCACTGCCACCGTCACCCCACATCCCCCACTAAAAGCTACAATAATGACCGAGATAAATGAATTAATAATTAGAAATGTTAATTTATTTAATTAGTGAACATTATGTAAATTTCTGTTATTTCAATTGAAATTTCTTATTTATCCGGAAATATAATTCTCGCCTTTTTATTGTTGCTGTTGTTGTCGTGGTGGTGGTGGTGGTGGTTGAGATGGTGGTGATAATGTTAGTGGTGGTTTTCTCTATTTTGGGATGGTGCTGGTAGCACTGGTTGTGGTGACGGTGGTAGTATTAGTGGTAGTAATAGTGGTGGTGGTAGTAGCATTGGTGGCGGTGGTGCTGGTAATGATGGTTGTAGTGGTTTTGGAGTTGGTGATGGTGGAGGTGGTTTTTGTTGTTGTTGTGGTGGTGCTGGTGGTGATGTTGGTGGCAGCGGTGAAGGTGAGAGTTGTAATAAGAGGTTTCACTGTTCTTGCTATCCCTGGATGTTGTTGTTGCAATTGTTATTGTAATTTCTTTCTACTGCACAGAGCCAGCAATTTTGGAAGGAAGGCGGTTCGTCGATTACATCGATCCCAGTGCTTAACTGATATTTATATTATCGATCCTGAAAGTTTCAAAGTCGTAGAGGAATTTGATCTCAGAACGCAAATCCTGTCCGTGTTTTCTTTGTATCGTCTATCTGTATGTTTTGTCCCTTTCTTGTATCACCTAACTGTCTGGATGTTTTGCGTTCTTGTCCCATTCTGTATTATTTATATATACAAACTAATACTCAGATATATGTACATGGAATAGAAATCTGCAGTCTATGTGTCTGTCTATGTCAGGCTGTCATCCGAATGACTCCTTCAAGACTCCCACGGACCACCCTCTATACCAGGGATGGGAAAATCCCCGCCCGCGGGGGCAATTGCTCCCTCGAGCACATTCTATTGCACCCGTAGGCCGATACGGTCGTATGTACAAAATACAGTAATTTTTTTCAATTATAAAATGTTTACAATATTCATATGCCTGTTTGCGACATAGGCCACGTTTCCACTACGATTTATTACGGTTAGACTCGAACAGAGATTGAATGGAAATTTCCACTTGAATGGAAATTTTGTTTTCACTATAAAAGACATATTGCTAGGTTTGTACCACCCCCTTGAGACCCAACTACATTCTAGCTAAAATATAGAATACCGCATAAATAACATAAACGTCCTAAATTCAGTAGCGGTGTTAATGATGTTACGCTTTAATTTAATGTGTTAAACTAATCTTATTAATGTATATCGAATTATACATAGATATATATACAAGATTTACACAGATATAAGAGTTGGAACATGTGGTCCGCCTGTGGACCTTTTTTTTCACTGGAAATTTTTGTCCTCCCCACTAAAAAGTTTTCCCATCCCTGCTCTATACCGAGCTCGTCAATGCCAGGGACAACTGAAGTCGTCCCTCCTTTAAACCGGCATCAGCCCTTTCACCTGGGAAACAAAAGATACCGACTGTCCATCTTGGCGAAGAGCAATTCATTTTGGCTGTTCCATTTTTGAGGAGAGGAGTAAAACTGAAGAAAAAGAAGGCAACACAAGGCCCAGCAACTCCAGCCAAGACCACCATCCACCCTGCCATGCGATCAATGCCCGTGATTGTTCCTTTCCTGGCTTGGCCTTCTGAGCCATGTCAGGTTTAAGCATCATGGAAGCACTAGATAAACAAAACTCGGACACGAACGTGTTACCGACGACGGTATACACACACAACATTTATAACATATTTATTCAGAATATATGCAACACACACGCACACAAATGCGTACATATACATGTACATATTTTGTATGTATCCACATGTATACATATACACACACACATATATTAACATACGTTTGTATATGTTTTCACCCACCATTGCTTAAAGATCTTTTCAACATTATCGTCTGCTTTATTCAATATCCCTTCCCTTCATTCAATATCCCTTCCCTTTCAAACAAAACGAGTTAGTGATCTGTAAACTTTTATGAAGTTGACACTAAATTCAGCAAAAAGGTAGCACATTGTGCAGAGTTTATTCAATTTGGCTTTAAGTATGAGTTAGTAATTGAATGGAGTTTAAAGGAGAATAATGTAAAGGAGATTTATGTGACTACGTCAGAAATAATGTGATATTGTCGAATATGGAGAACAAATACAAAACAATCATAATATAAGCGATTTATAATGTGTCACAGGTACTGAATTATGGTCAAATTTTAAGGCTTGTTCTGTGTCAGTAGCTAGGCTTTGTCTGGTTTTATGGGGTGGGGTACCACAAGTTGGTATAAATTCTATATTGTAAGAAGTGACAGAATTATAGAAACGACTTGTGTTTCTCTTTGTTCTTTCATTTCTACAAGAAAACAAGTCCTATAGATAAGCCAGTGTACAAGTGATAAATTTAACCCGTAGATAAATATTTTTTCAGAGAATTAACACTTATATATAATTCTTAAAATATCGGAGTTGTGTTTTAAGCCACTAAAGCATATAAATGACGAAAATACTACAGCCAGAAGCTGGTATAAATTCTACATCGTAAGTAGTTATAGAATTATAAAAATGCATTGTGTTTCCTTGTAGCTTACAATGTTAAATTCTTCCCACAAGAATTTAACATTGGTTCCGGGCCGCACACAAAGAAAATACTTCAAAATTTTATTTCTATTTTATCGACTATCACATTCGTCAGCAAGATGTTTTTTTACGCTATATATGTAATATATGCATTGTATATGTAATAATTATTTCTTCTAAAACCACAAGGCCTGAAATTTAGTGTGGGGAGACTCGTCGATTAGATCGATTTCAATGTTTCTCTGGTACTTAATTCATCGACCCCGAAAAGATGAAAGGCAAAGTCGACCACAGCGGAATTTGAACTCAGTTTTTCGCTCATTTTGGTACTTTCATGGCAATATGCTTCTGCAGTCATGAGTTTTTTTTCCAGGTTTTAAAAAGTTATAGCGGATGAGTCCAGCAGTACACCACCGAACAGTCATCATAACCTTTGTTTTGAAGAGCTCGGGTTTAAGGAAGGTTTTCACTGCTTCATTTTGGCCCAACCACTGTGAAGAACGTTTTTTCATTATTGTACAGAATCAACCTCTCATCGCAAGTTACAATACGGTTGAGAAATGGATCGGTCTGGTTACGGAGAAGAAGCGACACAGACGTGTGTGTGTGTGTGTTTTTTATTCTTGATCTAGCATGACTGCAGCCGCATGGCTGCGGTCATGCTGGAACACCACCATGATTTTGCACTCTTAGGTATGATACTTCTTTGCCTGATTTCTTCAGAGTGGTGGGGTTTCGTACCACCACTCCTATATATGCTTTTACCCTGGCTGTTGGTCCATGCGACATATGAGGAAGTTTGATACCGCTGCTCTCATCTGTACCTCATGTCGGGTCGTAAGTTTATCTGGTATTGTGGAGACGAGAATATCTG
>NC_068998.1:48323435-48324491 GCF_001194135.2 Octopus bimaculoides
ATATATATATATACATAATGAAAATAAGACACGGTAGAAAATGCTAAAATAATTTTACTATGAAGAACATTTTACTACCGGTTTCAGTCATTGCGACTTTTTCAACTTAGAGTAAAGTTTGGAACACAATTGAATTATGGAAAAATTAAATGAGATGTTTTTAAAAACCAATTCAGACTCAACAAATAACCTTTTCCTCTACTGATACCCACACCACATTGTCATATCCTTTCTGCATTGGGAAAGTTTTAATAAAAGGAAAATGGACAATAGTTAAAGTTTGAGAAGCACTAATGTAATGCTTCTTTCATATGCTTTGAACAATTCTGCCACCGACCACATAAATCTTAACTGCAGTATCTTCATCTGTATACTACTCATGAGCATGTTGCAATAAAGAGGTAGTGTTTCCTTTAGCCACCTTTCGCATAGACTACATTTGTCGTACCTACCTGTTCTTAAAATAACACGCTGTTAACCTAAAATAACTTCAGTTTAGCATTTTGCAGACGAAGGTATTACTAAAGCATTTACCTTTAAATGGCCATTAGTTGAGGTTAAGTACAATAGGTTGATTTCATGGCAGAAAATTATACGAAAATCGAGACGTGGGTGTAAACACTAGCGAATAATTCAGTCTAACTGGAAACATTAAAATTCTGCTCAATTGTTATAAACTGTATACAAGTTACAATAAATACTTGATAACCTCAATTGATAGCTTAATATTTCCTACATCATTATATTCATATTTCTTGATATATTTGAAACATGAGAAGCTCTACATAAATGTATAGATACATACATACACACACACGGATATATAAATATATATGCATGAATACATGCGTGTATTAGCTGTGTAGATAGGTAGATAGATAGATAAAAAAAATAGACAGAGAAGGGGCGACAGAGACAAACTTGGAGATAAATGCTATTTTCAATATGATACAGCCTCTCACACTGATAAACTAGACAGCCGCGTGTGCGTGTGTGTGTGTGTGTGTGTGTGTGTGTGCGTTCACGCACGCTTATATAAGAGTGCGCATATATATA
>NC_068998.1:48325839-48330321 GCF_001194135.2 Octopus bimaculoides
TATATATATATATATATATATATATATATATATATATATATATATATGCTTGTGTGTGTTTGTATGCTTACGTATGTATATATACATATATATATGCGTGTGTGTTTGTATGACTATGTACGTATAAATATATATAAATATGTGTATATAAGTATGTATATGCATTTATATATATTCATGTGTGTATATATGCACACATACATATATGAATACGTGTTTGTGTGTGTATGTCCATCCCTCTTACATTTTCCTCTCTCTTTATGTCCAACTCACCCTTTTTCTGTACGTATATGTATGTGTATACATACATACATACATACATACATACATACATACATTTAAGTGTTACCCATCATATGACGGGTATCTTCTGAGGTATACTTTTGCCATCATGAAATATTCTCTGCATACAAAGTTTATAATTTAACTTCTAATAAATTTTCTAGGTGCTTCAACAAAATGATGAAATGAATTCATAATGGTACTCCAGTGATCCTTCGGAAGGACTCCATTTCGGTCGCTTGTATAAGAGATTATACTCTTTTGGTCATTACCAAACGCTTATGACCATAAGGGACGATAAGCGCGAAAACAGAATTGAAGATAGCAAGTTTGGTTTTTGTACCAATCTCTATACTGCGGGGGTCCGAATGCTGCAGCTGGGACATTACTGTACCAGCTCCTGCAATTCTTAGCGTCCAATTGAGACTGCTGTTTCCTATAACTCGTGAATATGGTTCTAAAGTATTTAAGCTTTTCCACTCGTTTATCTCTATTCACGTTAAATTCTTGCTGATTAAGGTATTTAAGTGTAATGGTGGAAATATACTCGGAGGAAGTACGTCATATGTGTGTGTTAGTGTGTGTGCGTGTGTGGGGGGAGGGGGTTATATGCGTGTGCGTGTGTGCGTGCGGGTGTGTGCGTGTATGTGTGTGTATGTGCGAGTGTGTGTGGTAGTGTGCGTATGTGAGTGCATGTGTGTGAGTGCATGTGTGTGTGAGTGCATGTGTGTGCGAGTGCATGTGTACGTGTGTGTGTGTGTGTGTGTGTGTGTGTGTGTGTGTGTGTGTGTGTGTGTGTGTGTGTGTGTGTGTGTGTGTGTGTGTGTGTGTGTGTGTGTGTGCATGCGTGTGTGCATGCGACAGTACACAGTGTAGAGGCAACGTAGTGTAGTTGATGTTCTTTCCCTTCGGATCAGCGATCGACTGAGAGTTTCGTCGAATGTTGTAAGGCTGCATCTCTTCCCTTTTCAGTTGAAGTGTGGATCTCAGCGGCGATATCGGAGTAAATGAGAGTCTGGGCGCATGGATTTTCGTTCGTCTATGATGGAAGAGAGAAGTGGTGGAGTAAGAAGTAGGGGCGGGGCTGGGGAATATTGTCGTGGATGGAAGTGGACAGATGGAGGTGGCTGATATCGAGACAGCTGACCACGAGATGTCAGATACAATAGACATCAACTGTCCAGCAATGTGACACGTGTTCGTGTAAGACATAAAGCTATCAGATTGTTATCAAGGAAGTGTGGTGGCGATAATTCAGTCCTCAATGTAATTACAGTATATCTCTGACTTCTATTCAACAATATATGCTTGGTGCTACTTCGTAGGTCTTTATTTTCTGAATTCAAATTCAGAATGAGGTCGATTTTGTCTTTCATTCTTCCGGCGTCGATGTAACTGACTTATCCACTTTTCTATATGCTGAGACCCCTTTCGGTCAAGACTGACCATGAGATTGCACCTAGAAAGTTACCCTCCCTGGCACAAGTCCGGGCAAGGTTGTTTTATGGAAGACCAGCAGTCGCCCATGCATACCAGCCTCCTCTCTCCACGCCACCAGTGGTATCCAAGGGAAAGGCAAAGGGGCCGATACAGCTTGGCACCTGGAGCAACGTGAAATAAAGTGTCTTGCTCAAGAACACAACACGCAGTCCGGTCCGGGATTCGAACTCACAACCTCATGATCGTAATCTCGACGCTCTAACCACTGAGCCATGCGCCTTCAACCTTTTCTATAACAAACTACCTAAAGACAACCTTCCACAACCGGAAGCAAATTTCTACAATAGGGCACAATCTCATGTATTATATCTTACACCTTCCGGTACCATGGTCTCTCAGCCTTTAAATGATTCCTTCACTTCCGTCCCCTTTCATCATCACTTCCATCCCCAGCATCATCACTCTCCTCCACATTGCTGAACTCTTCCTCACCCACAATTGCTCTCCGTCTTTTTTATTTTTATTTTTTATTTTTGGGGAGTTTATTGGTACATCACTATGGTCGGTATAAACGTTTAAATGGGCCTACATGAAGCCAACACCTTTTAGGCTATACTGAGGTCTAGATCTTTGCCAAATTTACTGAACGTTCGTCCGTCAGAGCGACGAGGACCATCCAGTCATCCTGAGATTTGCGGAGCTGGATTCGAGTTGGGCATTGTGGCGTTTGTGTGCGTTGGTGACTTATCATACCGTGTCTGGAAGGTTCCCTGGCAGTGTGGACAAGGAGTGATGCTCGTACTTGGGGATTTGATGGCGCTGGATTTCCTGGGCTTGCCTGGGTTGCTCAACTGCAGCAACCCTGGTGTTTGACCTAGCGGGCAACTGATCACCTCTAGCCTCTGCCCTAAATTATCTGCTCCAGTGTGAATTCGCTAATACTAAGTTCACTAAAAATCAAAAAAAATATGAGCATCAATTTTCTTTTTTATTTGTAATTATTATTCATTCCTCATTTGTTATAAGACAAACTAAATTAGACGTAAGAGGAGGAACATGGCTTACTGATTATGATATTGTGGTTTCGATTCCGGGACCAGGCGACCAGAAGTGTTCTTTAGCAAAACACTTCATTTTACGTTGCGTAATAAGTAATCCTGTGACGGACCGGCGTATCGTCCAGGGAGGAATATATCCGCCAGTGACACCGGGAAACCGGTGCTATGTTCCTTATAGGGCAATCTGAATTGACTAAGAACCCTAAGCCTCACCGCCACCATAGTAGCGGAGTCGCTATTACGAATAACTAAACAGACGCTACGTCACTCAGCAGTCGACAACCACCATTGAGTGGGTTCCCTCTGTGCCGGGACATACTTCTCTGTGCCAGTTCATCTCTTGGTTGTTGACTAGAATGCTATATATATATATATTAATATATGTGCATTCACACACTGACATATGTGTGTATGTATGTATGTATGTATGTACGTGTGTGTGTATGTATGTATGTATGTATGTATGTATACACACGTGTGTGTGCATGGGATGCGTGTATACATATATACGCATACATACACAGATATATACACAACCAAATATGAATATATATATTCATGTATATATAATTTATATATATAGATAGATACACACATATATGTTTATATATATATATATATATATATATACACATTCATGAATATAAATAAATTGTACATATTTATATTCATATACAACCGATATACAAGAATATACGTACCTGTCATATATATAATATATATGTGTATATATATATATATATATATATATATGTGTGTGTGTGTGTGTGTGTGTGTGTGTGTGTGTGTGTGTGTGTGAGTTTGTGTGTATGTATGTAGGTACGCATGTGTATATGCGCATATATATGTATATACACTGATACACACATACATGCGTGTGACGGTGTGTGCATATTTATGTGTATATATGTATATATGAATATAGATGAATATATATGTATGTGTATAAAGAATATTATAATAGTGCCGGCCATAATCCGTTCGTCTCTCTCCTCTTTCTCTCTCTCTGTGTCTTTCTCTCTCTCTCTGACTGTCTCTCTCTTTCTGTCTTTCTCTCTCCCTCCTTCCATTTCTCGCTCTCACACACACACACACACATACAAACACTCACACACACACATATACTCCCTAAAAAAAAAAAATCCCTTTTTGCGTCTTAACGTTCGGCTGCCGATTAATACGTGCCTAATGGCTGCTTATATTACGTTTGGTTCTGGCAGATCAAAGAACCAGCCAGCAGAACCAATATGTAAAATATTCAATAAGCTATATAGTAATTTGCTGTACTATTTCTATAGACTGAGGAGAGCAGTGGCGACGTGGGGGGGAGGGGGGGAAGCATTACTATTCCTCCCCCTCCCCTCATATTCATAACTCAACATCTAATCAATTGGTTGTCGCAGAGTTGGGCGAAAATTTTACACATTTTTATTTTTTTATTTTTTATTATTCATATTGTAGTTGTTCTTGGAATCGTTGTCACTGTTTTTGTTGTTGTTGGTGGTGGTAGTGGTGATGTTGTTACTGTTGTTCGTGCTGCCGCCGCTGCTGCTGTTTTTCTTCTTCTTCTTCTTCTTGCTATATGGTTGTTGTTGTTGTTGCTGGTGTTGTTGCTCTTGTTGTTGTTGTTGTTGCTGGTGTTGTTGCTCTTGTTGTTGTTGTTGTTGCTGGTGTTGTTGCTCTTGTTGTTGTTGTTGTTGTT
>NC_068998.1:48330331-48331469 GCF_001194135.2 Octopus bimaculoides
CTCTTGTTGTTGTTGTTGTTGCTGGTGTTGTTGCTCTTGTTGTTGTTGTTGTTGTGATGCTGTTGCTCTTGTTGTTGTTGTTGTTGCTGGTGTTGTTGCTCTTGTTGTTGTTGTTGTTGCTGGGGTTGTTGCTCTTGTTGTTGTTGTTGTTGCTGGTGTTGTTGCTCTTGTTGTTGTTGTTGTTGCTGGTGTTGTTGCTCTTGTTGTTGTTGTTGTTGTTGTGATGCTGTTAGAATCGTTATTGTGGTTGTATGAGTGTGATTGTTGTTTCCGTAGTAGTTGTGATAGTTTATGTCGTAGTACAGATTATGTCAGATTGTGCTGTTGTTGTTGTTGTTGTTGTTGTTGTAACCGTAGTGGTGGTGATTGGGGCGGTGTTAGTTTGGGGATTATCATTGTGGCAGTGACTATGGTGGTGGTGGTGGTGGTGGTGGTGGTAAAGGTGGTAGTAGTGATTGTCATTGTGGTGGTGGTGGTGGCGGTGGTGACTGGAGCGGTGTTAGTTTGGTGATTATCATTGTGGTAGTGGCTGTGGTGGTGGTGGTGGTGGTGGTACTGGTGGTTGTAGTGATTGTGGCGATGATGGTGGTGATGATGGTGATGGTGTTATTGGTTTTGGTGATGGTAGTGGTGTAGCTGTGGTGTTGGAGGCCGTAGGGTGTTATGTGGTGTTCAGTTCGTTGTTCTTCTTCTTCTTCTTGATGCTGCTGTTCCGTTTACGGTTTTTTTTCTGTTTTTTTTTCTTCTCGCATTTCAGTTAACTTACCCCTTTTTTTACATTTTCTGATATTATTGTCGTTGCGGTAGTGACCATAATTTTGTTATCTTTATAATGATAGTAGCAGTAGCAGCAGCAGCAGTAGTAGTAGTAGTAGTAGTAGTAGTGGTGGTGGTGGTGGTGGTGGTGGGAGTTGTAGTAGTAGTACCTTTCTTGCTACTGTTAAGAGAGACGTGGTGACATAGAGTGCGGATAAAGATAAGATGTAAAGTGTGAGTGTGTGTGTGTGTGTGTACTCGGAGAGAGGTGTGAAACAGGGCGACGTAAGGAGACATAGGCAAGTATTAAGAGAGAGAAAGGCAAAAACAGTAAGCAAAGGTGAGGAGATAGAGAGATAGATAGATAGATAGATAGATAGAT
>NC_068998.1:48332597-48334624 GCF_001194135.2 Octopus bimaculoides
TATATACATACATATGTGTAAATATGTATACATGCATGTGTATACCTGTACATATATACACATATACATATGTATATATCTATATATATGTGTGTGTGTGTTGTGTTCAAGCGCACGCCCACACGCACACTCACATAAAGATTTTTTTAAAGAGATAATACGAGAGTATTCTTCATTGTTGTGTTTTGTCAAGAAACGAAACTAAATGGAAGATAAAATTTATTATACGACGAACTAATATGGCGAATCTAACAATCGTAATTTGAGCAAAATGCAACCTCCGTTTTGGGTTATTGGGCTTTACATTCCCTGTAGTTTAAAATTATTTTACGCATTACACGTACGCCTGTATGCTTGTCCGCAGTGGCTGACTGGCCAGATTGCCAGCTTGTCCGATGGCAAGTTGGCCCCTGCGATATTAGAATCTATATATGGGGGCCCATGTTAGTATGTAAGGTCCCCATCCCTTCAAGTTTCAGGATTCTTTATTTACTCCTGAAAGAATGCATTAATTATTTCAGCCTGGCTGTGTTTGTAGACAGATTGGGTGATCCCTCTTGTAGTTGCGTGTGGGCCCTATTAGTCTCCTGGCAACCAATATTTTAAAACCTAGTCCACCACTGCTTGTACGGTTACAAAATTCGGTTTGAAACCACGTGATATCGAGTTCAGTTTCACAGTGCATCTTGAAGATGTCTTCTACTATATCCAGAGCAGACCATTACCTTGTAAGTTTGGTAGACGAAAACTGCAGGAACCGGATCTGTTCCTTATATAGTGTGGTTCTCCATCTACGTGTCAAGTTGTCTGTCCTATATAGTTATGTCCACAACCTGAGCAAGTTATAACATAAATTAGATTCTCGGAAACACAAGTGAAGTTGATTTTAATTGTGAACCTCTTTCCTTGTTCGAATAAGAATTCCGAGCCTTCTAGTAGGCTGGAATATGTTCCACAGTTTGGTTTTATGGTTGTTGTGTAAAGCTTCGCATTCGTTAGAAGTCTTTTTTGCGATTCTACTTTACAAAGGAGGGCTCAATACCTTGAATAGAGTCAGTTTATTGTCAAAAGTTATTCAGAGGTTCGTAAGTATAAGTATAGTACAATAGCTTTCATGCCTTTCCCTTTTGTCATTGAAGGTATAAATGAATTATCATGAGGAATTGAACCTTGTTACTTAGTTTGATCATCTTTTGTAACGTGACTCAAAGTACTTTCTTTCTCACTTTCTCTCTTTTCTCCGTCTTTCTGTTTATCTCTCCCAAGCTTTCTCACTCTATTTTTCTCACTCTCTATGTCTGTGTATTTTCTCTGTGTGTCTGTCAGTCACTTTCTCTCTCTCTCTTTCTCTTTATCTGTCTGTCTATATGTCTCTCTCTTTTTCTCCGTCTGCCTATCTACTTCTCTCTCTCATTCTCGCTCTCATTGTCTTTCTCTTCTCGCTCCCATTCTCTCTTTCTCTCTATCTATCTGTCTCTCTCTTTTTCTCTCTCTGTCTATCTATTTCTCTCTCATTCTCGTTCTCTTTCCCCTCTCTCTCCAACTCTCTCTTTCTCTGTGTGTTCCTTTCACTATTTTCATCTCTCCTTCTCTCTCTCGTTCCCCTCTCTCTTCCACCGTCTCATCTCCATTCTCCCCCTCTCTCTCTCTACATACGTGTCTGAGTGTATATGTATTGTGTACGCGCGCGAGCATGTACATACAATCACACATCTCACTAGACCCATTGCTACTTTCAGGCTCATTATTAATTACACCATTAACATCATCATCATCATCATCATCATCATTCTCATTAGCCACATTGTCAGCAGTGGTTACTACTACTACTACTACTACTACTACTACTACTACTACTACTAGTAGTAGTAGTAGTAGTAGTAGTAGTAGTAGTAGTAGTAGTAGTAGTAGTAGTAAAGCGACAATAATAAAATGACCGTAAAATGATAATGAAATCTCACTTCAGGACGAATTTTATATCCATTAAATATTTAATTCCGCTATTACTAATAATAATAATAATAATA
>NC_068998.1:48335346-48335973 GCF_001194135.2 Octopus bimaculoides
ATATATATATATATATATATATATATATATATATATATACATACACATACATACCTTTGTGTATACATAAATACACATATTATGGGTATATATATATATATATATATATATATACATATTTCTTCCTATATCTCACAATTTTTATTCAATTTGTTTTATTTTCTTCTCACTTTTACTTTATTTCTGTACGACGCTGCCTGCCAGTTTAACAAAAATAACTCCAATAATAATCTATGCAAATTTCTTTCTGGGTTGTCTGTCGTCTGCTTTTGCAAGTTATAAAGCAGACATCTTGTTTCCCAATGATTCACTCATTTATTTTCACTAGCAATGGCAGTTATTCCCTGGCACCACAAATACGCCATAGAGTTGCACATTTTTCACTTCTACGTCTTTAGTCGCTTTATATTTAGTTTCATTGATGATGTTTTTGTTTGTTATATGTTTACTATGTTGATGGCTTGTTTTTTGGAGGAGTCTTCTTCCTTTTTTTTCCATTTTTTTAAAGTTTAGTTTTTATTTATTTTTCCATGTATTCCGAAAATGTTCTGATTATTTTATCGATCTCTTTAGCAATGTTTCTACTTTTATAAATACATGACTTATATAATGCATAAACATATATAT
>NC_068998.1:48336409-48336822 GCF_001194135.2 Octopus bimaculoides
TATATATATATATATATATATATATACACACATTTCTACATTTATGTCTCTCTCTCGCTGGCTCTCTTTTTGTATGTATGCATATATATATATATATGTATATGTATAGACATACATATACATATTCACACAGTTACACACACACACATATCCTAAGAAATAGACGTGATTTTGTATGACGTGCTGATTTGTCTCAGATTGTGGCTTTTATACACACACACATGCACGTGTGTTGGTGTGCATACATACACATATACACGCATACACACACACACACACACACACACACACACACAAATATATATATATATAATAGAAAGAAAGAGAAAGAAACAGACATAGGCACACATGTACAGACCGAATGAGATGGATGGATGGATAGATAGATAGATAGATAGATAGATAGATAGATA
>NC_068998.1:48337944-48344098 GCF_001194135.2 Octopus bimaculoides
TATACACCATTACATATCGTGTGTGTGTGTGCGCGCGCGCTTTCCCCCTTCTTTACCATCGTCCCCGTAACTTAGCGGTTCGACAATAGAACGAAGTGGGATAAGTACAAGGAGTACCAAAACCCTTCAATGCGGTGCTCCAGCATGGCCGTGGACCAATGACTGAAATAAGTAAAAGACAAAAGATTACAGTCATATGCCTTTCGAGTATGTGTAAGTATGTGTACGTGTGTGTGTCTGTGAGCGTAATGAGTGTGTCTGTGTGTCACGACGGTTGATGCTGTCTGACAGTAAACCCAAACAAGGTTTTTGTGGTACGTTGTTTTGTTCGTTGTTTAAATGATTAATTTAAATGACATTACATTAGGGTTTATAAATAGACCAAATAACGAAGTAGGGTAAGAAGGGAGCTACCATTTAAAGGGGGTTAGATGTGTATTCAGTGGCCTTACCCAGTATGTAGCCCCTTGATAAGAAACAAACACGGAAACCAAGCAAACAGCTACGAGACGATTTAACCGCCCAAACCAACCAATGACAAAGCTTATAGGCAGATCTTTAAATACGGGTTGCTCTGTAGAGCGAGACGAGACGCCAACTAAGCCTGTCCATAGCCGGTCACGGATCGCTGAACCGTTTTCTCCGTCGTCCGATATTATTTAATGTTTTGCCATAGAGTTCTTTTGTGCACAATAATGGCGGTGGAGAAATTAAACGATAGCTCGTTCTTAATCCAATGGTCCTTAATTAGATGGAATTACGGAGGAAGGGAGGTGGGTGGAGGGTTTTGAGGGATGAGGATAGAAGGGAAATTGAAGGGGAGGGGTATGTTGGGGCGGGGGGTAGGTGGTGTGGTGATGTGTAGAGGTGGGTGTGTGTGTGGATGTTCGGAACAGAGAGAATATCAGAGCGGAAGTTGGATGGAGAGCAATGGAGACACGATGGTGTATTTCAGTGCTTGTGTGCATGTGTGTGAGTGCATGTGTGTGTGAGTGCATGTGTATGAGTGCGTGTGTGTGAGTGCGTGTGTGTGAATGCCTGTGTGTTAGTGCGTGTGTGTGAGTGCGTGTGTGTGAGTGCTTGTGTGTGAATGCCTGTGTGTTAGTGCGTGTGTGTGAGTGCGTGTGTGTGTGAGTGCATGTGTGTGAATGCATGTGTGTGAGTGCGTGTGTGTGTATGTGTGTGTTTGTGTGTGGAAACATGTATGTGTATGTGAGTAGGGTAGTGACTATGTATGGAAGATTGTATGCGTGTGTACAGTAGTTTGTGTATGTGCATGTAGGTGTGTGTGTGTGTGAGAGAGAGAGAGAGAGAGAGCATAGAAGCGTGTGTGTGTATATAGAACCATGTGTGTGTGAACAGTGAAGTGTGTGTGTGTGTGTGAGGGATTGTATATGTGTGTACAATAGTTTGTGTATGTGCATGTGTCTGTATGTAGGTGTGTGTGTGTGTGTGAGATTGTATGCGTGTGTACAATAGTTTGTGTATGTGCATGTGTCTATGTATGTAGGTATGTGTGAGAGAGAGCGCGTAGACGCGTGTGTGTGTGTGTATGTGCGTGTGTGTGTGTGTGTGTGTGTGTATGTGCGTGTGTTCAGAGAACAAGAGACGGGTAGAGAGAGACATAGACGGGTGAGAGGAAAATGACGGGAATAATGAAGAGAGAGAGAGAGTGAGAGTGAGAGCTGAAGAAGAGAAAGCTTGGGAAGGAATTGAAAGAGGAGAAGGAGGAGGAGGATAAAGGGCGGATGGGAGAGTTGAGTTTAGTAAATATGCAGTCGTTGTTAGGGCAAAAGATGTGAAGTTCTTTTCATCTTGGTTAAAATGGCGTACACACACACATGCACCAACTCGCGTGTATGTTATGTATGTGTGTGTGTGTGTATGCTTGTGTGTGTGTACACATAAACATTCATGTACTGGTATACGTACATACATATATATACACATCGATATATGTGCATTTATGCACGTGTATACATCTCCAAACAGGCGTACATATGTACATGTATAAGACATATACATACACTTTCCCCATACGTACACGCATAGATACATACACACACATAAGCATGCATACGCACACACAGACATATATTCATATACTGTATATATATTTGTGAATATGTCTACATACGTGTGTGTATATTATGTAACGAGAGGTTTGCATAAAAGCCTCTAAATACGGAGTATTTCCACAAATGGAAGTAAACCGATTCACCTCCGCCAAATTCCTCCACCAAATTCAACCAATTTGTGTCGCAGTGAAAATTTGAAAACATTTCGGAGCGTTTGGACTTAAAATTCCTGAAAACGTACGGGCGCAGGCGTGGCTGTGTCGTAAGAAGCTTGTTTACCAACCACATAGTTTCGGGTTCAGTCCCACTACGTGGTACCTTGGGCAAGTGTCTTCTCATCAGCAAAATGCACCTCGGAGGAATTTGAACTCAGAACGTGAAGCTAGAAGAAATGCCTCTAAACATTTTCTTTGGTGCGGTAACGATTCTACCAGCTTGCCGCCTTCAAGGAAGAAATATAATAATAATAATAATAATAATATTAATAATAATAATTTCCTTTATTGCAATAATTAAGAGAGAGGGTGGAAAAATGAAGAAGGAGAGATATGTTTTTTATTGAAACCATAAACCATTGAACCTTGTTAACAAATTGGTCCCTTTTTCTGCTCCTTAAATAGTTAACTAGCCCCAGTGCGTTGTCGACGTTAATAGCTCATTGCTTGGCCCCCGCCGCCATATTATGCAAAACAGATCAGCTTCTCAAACACACCATCTGCACATGTATTTTAGTTTAGCACTAATTATCGATTATCCTGACCCCTAATCATATTCTATAGGGTTCATCCTCATCGTTATAACAAAGGGGACACATAGAGCTTTATTCTTTTTCCTTTATTTTTTTTTTTGTTTTTATTGTACTATTTGTTTATTTAAACGTTGTCCCTTAAAATTACTGGGTTGCAGCCATTTTCTTTTACCTTCTGCCTCTCATCCATTTTCATTGTTCTTGTTCTTGTTTCTTGTTGTTTTTGTTCTTGTTCTTGTCGTTATCGTTGTTAGAGTAGTTATGTCTTTTGCATCACTTTTTTTTATCGTATTTCGTCATTATTATCATCATCATCATCATCATCATCATCATCATTATTGTTGTTGTTGTTGTTGTTTGTCACGGCTGTTTTTTCTCTTTTCCTTGCCATTCGACCATTGTGTCTCGTTGTTGTTGCTGTTGTTGTCTTCGTCGTCGTCGTCGTCGTTAAACAATATTGTCGCTTTGATCTGATATTGATCTAATTTATTTATTTTGTCATTAATATATTCCGTTTTTTATGTATTTATTCATTCTACCAATTATTTCTCATTTTTCCAAGAGTTCTTCATTTCCAAGGGTGATTTCTTTTTAAAGACAGTTGTTATTATTATTATTATTATTATTATTATTATTATTATTATTATTATTATTATTTAGAGATGGACATATATGTATATACATATACACATATATATACATGTACATATATATATATGTGTGTGTGTGTGTATTAACATATGTACATACATACACACATATATACAGGCAGTTTTGGGGAACTTCTATTTTTTCTATATATCATTCGCTTTCTCCTTTATTTTCAACACTTACCCCTGCATCCTCTCTCTCCCCTACTCCCACCCTCCCTCTCTCTCTCTGTCTATACGTTTTATACATATACACAAATATATATATATATATGTATATATATATATATATGCGCATATATCTTATATAAAGAGTGAGGGAGATTGGGAGCGTGCGCGTGAGAGCGAGAGATGCAAGTTCATAGGCTGAATCAATAAAAAACTAACAGAAGACAATACAGTGTATGTGCTATATTAAATGTCTCAATCTGTCAGTATGTGCGCGTGCGCGTTCGTGTGTGTGTGTATGTGTGTGTGTGCCTTTTTTGTGAGAATATTGTGAGAATATTGGGTCTCGGGGTACATCACGTAAGGCTATAAGTGATATCGTGTAAATATTGGATTGAAAAATCCTTTTAGATAGAAAAGTCGAACGCAACCTTCGAGATCCAATATTCCCCAAAAAAAGAATCCTTTCACGCTCTCTCGAAAGTTCATAAATTCTGATAACGTCAACATTGTGTTTATGTATATATATATATATATATATATATATATATATATATATATATATATATATATATATATATATATATATATATATATATATATATATACAGGGGTTGGACAAAATAATGGAAACACCTTAAAATTTCAAACAAATTTATTTTAAGATGGGGTAGGACCGTCTTTGGCAGAAATTACAGCTCTTGAATTCTACGAGGTATGGACTCGTACAAAGTTTGAATTGTTTCCAAAGGAATTTTTGTCCATTCTTCAGCTAAAACAGTCTCCAGTTCTTGGTGCATTATCGGTCCTGAAATATTGCTTTTCCCTCCGGAAACAGTTCCGCAACCATAGGTTGAATTTGATCAGATAAAATGATTAAATATTAATTCTGCCATGAAGGGAAAGCATTGGGCCGGCAGATTTCCAAGATATAGCCCCACCAGATCATCACAGATCCTCCTCCATGTTTAACAGTTGGAAGAAGGCAGTCTGGGTCAAATGCTTCTTTTGGCTATCTCTTCACGTATACTCAGCCGGTGGTCGGAAATAAGGTAAAGGATGAGTGGTCCGAGAAAATAACATAGGGACCAATTCTGTAGGTTTTTTTTACTCCATTCTAAATGCTTTGTAATGTTTGTTTTCGAAAGTAGTGGTTTTCTGATTGCAGCCCTCCCGTGAAATCCGACTTTGTGCAGCTCGCGGCGAACATTTTTTGTGGAAACTGGGTTCTCGAGGTGGTCATTAAGCTCTGCAGTAATTTTGGGAGCTGTACTTTTGTGATCCTTTCTAACAATTCGCGTAAGAGTCCGACGGTCCCTATCTGAAAGTTCTGGTTTTCTTCCGCAGTTTTGTTTCGACGAGGTTTATCCCTCTTTCTCAAAGGCTGTCATTACTTTCCAGACAGTACTTCTTGATACACTAAACATTTCGGCTGTTTTCGTTACGCTAGACATAAAACAGAATAGAGAAGGAAAGAAAAGAAATAACAAGAAAATTTTCAAATAAAATTAAAATGAAAGAAAGAAACAATAACAGGAAGAAAGAAGTACGAAAGAAGGAAAGTACGAAAGAAGGAAAGTACGAAAGAAGAAAAGTACGAAAGAAGGGAAATGGATGTGAGAGGGCATTAGAAATGAAAGGAAGAATGAATGAAAGAAAGAAAGAAAGATAGGAGTAAAGCGAAAGAAAAGAAGTGAAGAAGCGAAGAAGTAAAGAAAAAAGAAAAGCAAAGAAGTAAAGATGATAATGAAGAAGAAAAAGATAAAGTATAGAAGAAAAGGAAGTAAAGATGATGAAAATGAAGAAAAAGAATTAAAGAAATAAGGAATATGAAGAAGAAGTAGAAGAAGAATATGATGAAGAAGAAGTTGTAAATATAAGTGAAAGGAAGAAGGATGGAGACAAAAACATGGAAGAAGTATGAAATGAAATTATGGGAATAATTTCATTGGAAACAGAACAGAAATGAATGAAAAGAACGACTGAATGAAAACTGAATGAAAAGGAACGAACGGGATCTGAATGGGAAAGAAAGGAATATTTAAAAAAATGGTATTCGGGTGTGGGTGTTGGGGGGAAAGGATGATGATGTGTGGGTGGTCGTGATGTGTATGGGTGGGTGATGATGGTGGTGGTGGTGGTGGTGGGGCTGGGAGTGGGGTGGAAAGAAGATGAAAAGAGAAAATAAAAGGGGAAGCAGATGCTTAATGAAAAATTTGTTTATAATAATGGGAGGAGGAGGAGGAGGAGGAAGAAGAGGAGGGAGAAGAAGAGGATTGACAAGGAATAGGAGGAGCAGGAAGATGAGGCTGAATGCTATGAATGTGGATTTGGCTGGAAGCAAAGGTGAATTGGGTGCCGGAGGGGGGGACCTGGCAGGGAAAAGGACGGAGCGAGGTAAATTGAGCGGCACTAAGTGGCTAAAATGGAGTTAACACTCACTGCTGACGGTGGCGATGGTGGCGGTGAAGATCATGGTGGTGGTGGGTATGTGGATGGGGGTGATGGTA
>NC_068998.1:48344789-48346786 GCF_001194135.2 Octopus bimaculoides
ATATATATATATATATATATATATATATATACACACACACACACACGTGTGTGTTTCTGTGTTTGTCCCCTCACCATCGCTTGACAACCTATGCTGGTGTGTTTACGACCCCTTAGCGATTCAGCAGAAGAGACCGATAGAATAAGTACTAGACTTACAAAGAATAAGTCCTGGAGTTGATTTGTTCGACTAAAGGCAGTGCTCCAGCATGGGAGCAATGTTTCAGTCAAATGGCTGAAACGAGTAAAAGAATAATAAATTGATCGTATTTTCCAAAATGTAAAATGAGAAAATTTCAAACAAGTCGCAAAATTGCTGAAGTTTATGATATGGGGAAACAGAGATTGGAAAAGGCCTCTTAGAAGGCCTCCACGACGATGGGAAGACGATTTAAGTCAAGCAATTTGGGCCAAGACGGAAAAAATTCTGCAATCAAGATAAAACTGGAAGTGCATTGTGACCAGTGGTGTATAACTGCATCTGATGTTCTGGTCGTCTTACATCCTTGTGTTTGGATATAGACTACATTGTAACAGTGTTATCACACGATACTAAAACTAAATCACTAACAAGCACGTAACACACTTATATCTCACATCAACGACTTGTACGACTGCCTTCTTAAATGCGACTGCACACACCTGTACCCCCGCTTTGTCAGTATACATGCGTCTTTATAAGGTTTAGGAGAGTTCACTTGCTATCCCACAGGGGTGTCAGGACTTCACCACAACAGGTCGATACTCTGATAACTGTGTTACAAAAATAAAAGGAATCGCGGAAGAGAGAAAAATAGCGCTGAAAGGGCAGATTAGGTTTACAGAAAGGGTTGGAAGGTTTACAGAAAGTAAATAATTAAAAAGACTTAAGGGAATTAGTAAGGATTTAATCTACAAACAAAACTTACATATAATTTAACCTTATAGTGTTTTCAGGCATTTTATGTATGCTAAAAGAAATCCTTTCGTTGCGCTTGTTCATAAAACGGTCCTTGGGGAATAAAGAGCTAAACTCTCCGATGTACATAAATTACAATGTCTGCTGATACTGGTACATGACTTGACTTTAAACAGGATACTCCATTCTGCCTTTCATCTTTACGGGTTCGATAAAATAAGTACCAGTTCAGTAGTGGGGTCGATATAAGCGACTAACTCCCTCCCCCCAAATTTCAGGCCTTGTACCTGTACGAGAAATTATTATTATTATTATTATTATTATTATTATTATTATTATTATTATTATTATTATTATTATTATGACAGCAGACCACTGATCTCGTGTTATTTAGTTAGCACCCTTAGATTTTCTCAGTTCAGACCCCCAACCAAGCTGGAATTAGCTTCGTAACTTTCTGGTGGGATCTACAAAAGTACCAGTGATACATCACGGTCAATGGAATCGCTTCTGTGACTTTATGTCAGTGTAAATTAATATCAACGAAGAACTCTAATCACAGAAATGTTCGGGTTCCAAATTGAAAGTTTAAGAATAATTTACATGAAAAGTCTAAGGTAGTAGTAATAGTAGTAGTAGTGGGAATTGGCGGCGGCTGCGGGAAATATGGTTGTCGTGGTAATGGTTGTTGGTGTCCTAGTTGTTGTTGTTGTTGCTGTTGTTGTAGCCTGTGATCAGTGGTTCATGAAAATACTCCAAAGCCTGCTAAACGCTGTCGTCATCCAAATGTACATCTCGTCTTTCACGCACAGACACACACACACACACACACACACACACACACACACACACACACACACACACACACACACACACACACACACATTCAAGTACACGCACACATACGCATACGCACATATATATATATATATATACAGAATTCCTTATAGGACAGGGAAAAAAATCACACAGACACACATACGTACATAGTCACTCCTTCGCATTCTCCACGCTCACTCTCTCTTTCCCTCCCTCCCTATCTCTCTCTCTCTCTCTCTCTCTCTCTCTCTCTCTCTCTCTCTCTCTCTCTCTCTCTCTCT
>NC_068998.1:48347277-48352233 GCF_001194135.2 Octopus bimaculoides
ATATATATATATATATATATATATACACGTGTGTGCGTGCGTGTGTCTGTGTGTCTGTGTGTACGTGTTGCTAGATGTTCAATGCAGTTCAAATCCACACATGCGCTGTCGCCTTGTTTGCGTTCCTGTGTAACAAGAGCAATGAGGTGTTGGTCAGCGAAGCGTAGCTTTTCATTGGTTCCATGGGAAATGATGTCACGCGTCAAGTTCTCCTATTGCGTCTAGACTGGCCTAACGGAACACGTGGCTACGCCTGCGCCGCCACATGGCTGTGTCACGCTGGTTTCATAGAAAGTCAATTGTCAAAACCGTTAAGAGTTCGGAGTGAGGACACACTTCGCGCTTTAATTTGTTTCGAATAAGATAATAATAATAATAATAATAATAATAATAATAATAATAATAATAATAATAATAATAATAATAATAAATAATAATTAAACGTAATGATGATGATGCCTCGTCGTTATCGTCGTCGTCATTATTATTATTATTGCTGCTATTATTATTATTATTATTATTATTATTATTATTATTATTATTATTATTATTATTATTATAACCACAAAGGAGACGGGTGAAAAGTTGTTACGAGGATAAAATACATTGGGGATTTGAGGGAAGCATGTTTCAGAAGAAAAATAAAAGCAGAAGTTGAATAAAAACAACATCAAAACAAACAGTTTCAAAAATATCCAAACTTTGGATCTATTAAATTCTTTGATTGGCCACCCTGAGTTGCCGCCAATCGGTAAAATCTAACAAATCCAGAAATAAGCTGACTAACAAGAGTAAGTGTTCTCTTCCAGCTGTGGCCTCTTGTCTCCAGCTGCATGCTGGGAATAAATCCAGCTCATAACCTCTTCTCTAAGTCACCTTTCGATATGGTCGCTAGAAGACAACACTTCCTTCTGCAGGCGGTTCATAGAGGAGTTGATTAGGTCATGAAATGTGTGCCCTCTCTTTCAATCTCATCCACCAAACTACTTCTGTGACTATTAGTAGACAAACGGAGGAAAACCGTTTTGCTTTAAAATACCAATGCAGAGTGACCTTCACAACTTCAAAGGTGACAGCGGGGTCTGTCCTTCAACGATAAAAAACTGTTCTAATTAGTCATTCATTGTACGTCACTGAACGAGGACTTCCAGAACAGTTTTGATGATTTATTTACGACCCAAACACGCCCTGGCTGACGGTGCTGTCATACCTGCAGCTTTTATTCCAAACTGGTAAAAGCAACCCCTTCTATGACATTATCAGACCAAAGACTTTTGAAAGTGATTTACAATCTCCAAATTAGATAAGTCAGTCATCTTTCATTTACGTCCAGTTGTCATGGTTCAAGTCCAATATGTATTTCCTCCTTCTGTCTTATAATCGGAGAAAAAAAATCATTACCTTCTGCCTACGTCGGTCTGTTATTTTCAATCGTTACGAATTCCTCAACCCTATCCGTTTTATTCTAATAGCCACCGTTAAAGAAGTTCGCCACTGGTTATTGACTACCGCTCAGTTAACTCCTGCCCATCCAAGTCACTAATCCAGTCGATGAAAAGCTTCACACAAGAAACGACACGTTCTGCCTTCCGGGTTGTTATCTGTGTGTCTAACCAAGGTTGCCCAGGCAGACCACAAACTTATGGTCTGTGTGGTCACTCACAACGAATTGTGGGTATCATCAGCTCTCTTTATCATCGAGTAAAACAAAATCTCCCTCCATATACAAGTTCGTATTGTCAGACCATTATTTTTATTGGCTACTACCTAACACAGTGTCTTTTATGTACACAGCTATCTTGCCATTGCCCGTTAGCAGAATATCGTTGGAAAGGAGTTTCATTACATTCCTGTTGTTGTTGTTGTTGCTGCTGCTGCTGTTAAACTTGTTGCTTTTATTATTAATCGTTGTTGATCTTGTTGTTATCGTTGCAGGATCAGTTGTATTTTGTGCTCCTCGTGGTGGCGGTGGTGGTATGGAGAGGGTTTGGTATGATCTTCACTGTCTCCCCTCTTTCAAATGACCTTTGTGTCGACAAATTTTGAGGTCCTAAATATGGGAGATTTGTCATGCCTGTCCTCCTCCTCCTTTTACATCCAATGTAGTTAATCCATGCTTATCCTCTTCCCTCCTTTCAGGAGGCTCAGACACTTCACTATGTCAGAACGTGTTCATGTGTGCCTGTATGTGTTTGTGTTTGATGATGAGGAAGAGTTTAATGGTGGTGTTAGCTTTCTGGTAGTGTCGTCTTTGAACATCAGGCCAATCCTGACCAGGCAGATCTGCGCTCAAACGTATTCCTACTGTGACCATCGCGCCTTTATTTTCCACATGACCTATCCAAGATATCTCATCAGTTATCCTTCCTGTCTTAAGATGGTGGGGTCTGATTTAAAGTGGATTTGGTTGCTATTTCTAGCATTTTGGATGACAGTCTCTGTGCAGATTCCAAAACATTTCTCCTGATATGATGATGATGTGCTCCGATGGTGGTGGTGATGATGTTGGTGCTGGTGCTAACGGTAGTGGTGGTGGCGGCGGCTGCGGTTGTGGTGGTGGGAGAATGATGCTGATGGGGATAATGGTGATGTTCGTCGTGACGGGGATGGTGGGGATGATGATGGTGGTGGTGGTGGTGAGGGTCGTGATGGTGGTGATGGTGATGATACTGATGAGGGTGACGATAATGGTGATGGTAACGATGATGATGATGATGGGGATTGCGATGTGATGTACATATGTTACCCTCCACTAAAAGTAACTCCACCCTTGTCCCCGCCCACTCCGTTGTCGTTGACAACAGCCCCGTTGTCGGATTACCGAAATCGCAGCCAGCTGGCCTTCAACCATTTAACCTGACCACCTCAATGGTTACCATGACACCTGGCACCATTTGTTAAATATGGCCTCCAGACGCCATCTTTGATTTGCCGTTGCTATGGTTTCATCATCCCCTTGATTTGGGGTTTTGTTTGTTATCGCTAACATTGTTGTTGTTTGATTTTTATATAAAAAAAAGGGACGAATGATTAGAGTTGTTAAAGTGAGTGCATGGACAGGGAAGGAGGAGGAGGAGGAGGAGAAAAAGGAAAAGAAGGTAACGAGGACTATGATGATGATGAGGCGGAGCAGGAGGAAGAAGCAGGGGAAGGAGAAACAGAGGAAGGAGGAGGAAAACAGAATGATGACGATGATGACGATGATGACGACGATGATGACGATGAAGAAGAAAAAGCAAAAAGACAAAGAAGGCAACGGTGATGATTAGGATGATGATGATGATGAGGAGGAGGTAGAAGGGGAGGAGGATTACGATGATGATGAGGATGGTGAGAGAAAAGTAAAGATGTGTATGTAAATGTGGAGAGAATGAATGGGAGGCAGAAGAGGCGGAGGACGCGTTATAAGTTGTTCATTTCATCTCACGCAACCACACACACATACACACACACACGTGCGCGCGCACACGCACACACACATGCAGACCGCCATTGCTAAAGTCTGCTCAACGTCCTGTTCAAATACGGAGTGTATAATGGATGTGTGTGCATGTGCGCTTCTATATACATATATACGTAGCATCATAAATTCGGCACTTGGAGTTTGCTCCTGTTTTGAGGACGTTAGCTTGGAGATTTTTTTTCGTGTATAGTTTCTGGTTCTCAGCGTCAGGAATGAATCCCCCTATTTCTGTCTTCAACACTGAATGAAATCTGCATCCAGTGATGAGTTTACGATTGGCAAACGTCAGTTTTCTGGGTGCTGAGTGGCTATCGACTCTGGAGCGGTTTCTGCCGCCGATCACTCTTTCGTGGTTTTAAACATTTCTGATTTTGCTTTCATCATAACCGTTATCCTCCTCCTCCTCCTCCTCCTCCTCATCATCATCATTACTATTATGACGATGATGATGATTTACGATGCGAAGAGCTGGCAGAGTCGTTAGCGAGCCGGACAAAGTGCCTAGCAGCATTTCGTTCATCTTTACGCACGAAGATCGAATTCCGCCGAGGTCAGCTTATCCTTTCATCCTTTGGGTTAGACAAAAAAAAAGCCTAAGTGCCAGTCAAGCCCTGGGGTTGATATAATCGACTTCCACCCTTCCATCCACCCCAA
Organism: Octopus bimaculoides; assembly: GCF_001194135.2. Classification (NCBI taxonomy): domain Eukaryota; kingdom Metazoa; phylum Mollusca; class Cephalopoda; order Octopoda; family Octopodidae; genus Octopus; species Octopus bimaculoides. Next base: position 48,351,395 of record NC_068998.1, read on the forward strand.
ATTTCAGGCCCTTCTTCAACCTACCTAGAGCAGAAAGAATCGTTATTTACGACTATCTTATTTATACACAAATATTTGCAACTTTTATATAAAATTCATGATTCTTCATTTTCTGTTTGTCCTCTTCTTCTTCCTCCTCATCATCATCATCTTCATCATCATCATCACGATCGCTATTCTCATTGTTGTTGTTGTTGTTGTTCTTGTTGATGTAGGCAGTGGGGTGTGGGGGAGGAGGAGGAGGAAAATGGTGGAATGAATCAGGAAGAGAAGCAGTGTCTCTGTTGTTGTTGATATTTAACACAGAATTAAACTCTCTCTCTCTCTCCCCTACCCCCACCCCTACTCCCACACACACACACACACACACCATCTGACCTTCTATAATCTCCTTCACGCATGCGCCACATGTTACCCTTCCTTTCTTCTTTTTTTCTATAATTTCTTCTCACACCATTTTCTCACCGTCGTTTACTCATTCTCTTTTTCCATTCTCTTTTTCTCTCTCCCTTTCTCTCTCTCCCCCTTTCTCTCTCGTTCCCTCTCTCTTTCTCTCTCGTTCCCTCTCGCTTTCTCTTTCTCTCTCTCTCTATCTCTCTCTCTCGTCCAGTCTCCTTCTTCTACATCCATTTCTCTTTCTCTTCCTTTCTCATTCAATCTCTTACATACACACTTATCTTCTTCCCGTCTTTCGCTCTCTCTCATTCATACTCATCCTTCCAAATTCATTTTCTCTCTCTCTCTCTTTCTCTCTCTCTCTCTTTCTCTCTCTCTCTTTCTCTCTCTCTCTCTCTCTCTCTCTCTCGCTCTCTCTCACTCTCTCTCTCGCTCTCTCTCTC
>NC_068998.1:48352792-48354321 GCF_001194135.2 Octopus bimaculoides
GTGTTCCGTACGAGATAAGATAAACAAAAGAATAATAATAATACGGGGTGATGATCTTGATGATGATGATGACGACGATGATGATGATGATGACGATGATGATGATGACGACGAGGATGATGATGATGTTGATGATGACGACGATGATGATGATGAGGAGGAGGAGGGTAGGGTTGGTGGTGATGGTGGTGGTGGTTGTGGTGGTGACGATTTTGATGTTGACAACGACGCTGACATTGACAAAAGGCTCAAGATTTGTCGTTGGCAAGTAAATTCGATTAAATCGAATCTTATATATTATTATTATTATTATTATTATTATTATTATTATTATTATTATTATTATTATTATTATTATTATTATTGTTATTGTTGTTGTTGTTGAGGTGTGAATTATGACTTTGTGTTCATTCCGAATTTATGTTGTTATATCTGTTGTCCATTTTGTCCTTATATTTTGTCCGTTAATCTGTTCTGCATTTTTATTGCTCAACTGACCAGTGGCTGTTTTATGGACGAGCTAAACGATCTATATATTTCGGCTACATTTTTGGCTTTTGCAATCTTCGAAAATTCTTATCAATAAAAGAATATTTAATTTAATATAGCGCCACTTGGTTACGTGAACCTGAAAATGAAAATGGACAGAGTAAACGGCATGAAGTACGCTAAGGTACGAACTGAGTCTCTTGCCATCCAGAAAATAACAAACGCAGAGGTGGGGAATTACCGAAAAATTTATGGCACCGGCTGGTTTCTTACACACTTGTTCTCTTTCGTCTTGGCAGCTGTCTATCTTAACAAAAGCATAATGGGAAATTCCTAGTTGTGTGGAGCAACTGCGGGTCGTGATGTACAAGATGTACAAGATGTACAAAATGAGACTCAGAATGTAGAAGGAAACCGAATAATTTCAACCAGAGGACTTTCAGGTGCGATTTTATAGTTAACTTCCCGACATCCTTGACCATGCAGTGCTATCGAGTGACAATGAAGGGTCTATATAGAGTCTACCGGCACGGAAACATCATCGGTTAATTTTGTCCAAAATATGCGGATACACGGAGCTTTGTTGGGAAGTTTCTACCGCGTGTGGGACATATCCAGAGTTGTTGACCGAGCTCCGCATAAATCTTGAACCACTAGAGTCTTACAACAACAGGGGCAAGTTAATGAGGTTCTGTGATAGACTTCTTTAAAAGTTATGACGGTGAATATCACTGCAACTAAGCCTCCACGGTATTAGAAATAAAGGGTGGCTGCAGTAATTACTACCCTGATTCTTCGTACGTGGCGTTGTGTCGCACCTTGGCAGGTGAAGGTGCTTGTTTCTATATTTACAGAATATTTAATGCTTAATCTGCTTCTGAGAGGATGAACAAGACGAAGGAAGGAGTAGATTTGGTGAAAAGGAATCGCCACTGAGAGAGAGACACAATCAATGTTTACTTCTGCTTCACGGCCACAATTGTAGCCATGGAAACAACTCTCTCTCTCTCTCTCTCTCTCTCTCTCTCTCTCTCTCTCTC
>NC_068998.1:48354579-48356593 GCF_001194135.2 Octopus bimaculoides
ATATATATACATATATATATACACACAATATATATATACACACCCTCACAATGTGTATATAACGGAACAACTAGATACATAAACAGGCAAAGAAATATACACTGGTTTGTGAGTGCATGTGTGTGTGTGTAGACAGAGAAATAGAGAGAGAGACAGAGGCAGAGAGAGAAAGTCAAAGAGTTCTCCGTGGACAACAATGTAATAAAAGAACGAAAAGGAAATCAAACAAAACAAAACATGGCTTATAGATAACCTTTGACGAGCCGCCATTTTTAAATATCAATGACAGATTAAGTTAAAATATTCAAAAAGATTTTACAGATGTAACGTCGGCAAGAGACTTGTATATACTTTTGATGATGTCGTATATACTTTTGATTGTATGAGGTTAAGACTGATGGCAATTGGGATGGTAAATGGTGTAATACGGGTCTTTTTCGTTCTGTTTGTGAGTGTGTGTGTGTGAGAGGCACAGACAGACAGACAGACAGACAAACTGAATTTCTATGGTTTTATTGGTATATCGTTATATCAACGTTTTATAAGTCAATCTGTAGAGATACACTTTATATACATACATATATATATATATATATATATATATGTGTGTGTGTGTGTGTGTGTGTGTTATATAGAGAGAGTTTTTGAAGTGATGTACAGATATTGTACATTTGAATTGATAAGGAAGTCAGAATGTTGGATGATTATATGTTTTTTTTTTATAAACATCTTATTTATATTTGTAGCGCTTTCTTGTTATCGGATTTATCAAAAATTGTTTCATAAATTCGATAACGGAAGAAAGCGCTAAAAATATAAATAAGATGTAAATTAATAAAAAAACTTATATAATCATCCAACATTCTGACTACCTCATCATTCTAAATACGTTATATATACATATATATATAATGTATAGGCGCTTGCACCCAAATACATATTTATATATTGGTTTTCTTCTGTAAAAGCTAACTGCGCCCACACATTAGGTTCATGCTATCGTTCTTAAACTATGATCGGTGGCAAGATCAAATCATGATAATTGATATTGCATAAGAATGCAGGAGATTGACAATGTGGTTGAAGTGGACTCCTGAGCTTGCTCAACCATCAGTATTGGAATGTGACCCAAACCAAAAAACAAAATGCAAAACAAAAAGAGCACTTTAACAGATGTTTGTCTTCAGTTCTGGTTCTTAACTCAGCATGACAATATAGCGCCACCTGCGGCAAATTACTCCCCTTGACATGCTGCTAATGATTTCAAAGTTATGAAGATGAAGCTTACATAATTTCTTCCACGCCTCATTTGAATAAATGCCAAGACACTCACTATGCACATAGGTATGCACGAACGTGCATATGTACATATTACTGCATGATCGTTGAAACACCAGATGTGTGTGTGTGTGTATGTATGTATGTATGTATATGTGTGTGTGTGTGTGTGTTTGTGTGTGTGCGTGTGTGTTTGTGTTTGTGTGTGTGTGTGTGTGTGTGTGTGTGTGTGTGTGTATTAATGTTTGTTATTATGTCCAGTTAGAATGAAAACTATTTTACGTTAATCTGACAAGTTACTTTTGTAGAGCACAAATTTATCAGTCTTATACTTCGAAGTTTCGGCAGTCCGAACTTCGAAGTCACTATAACAACATTCTTGTATAAGAGCATGTGTGTGTGTGTGTGTGTTTGTATACATTTTTGTAACCTAATCGTGGAGAGGGTTTCTGTGCTCGGTTGACCAAGCTAGAAAAGAGCAAGGCTTCTATCGTTTTAAAGCTATAACATGTTCGAGAAAGAATTCTGGATTACTTCGGATCCTCGTGGATATCGTTGGTGATTTTTCTTCCTCCGTCTTCCCTTCTTCGGACTTTCCTATGTTTCCGACGAAGAGCTCCGCTCGAAACGTCAAATTCTCTTTCTTTCCTTTCCCGAGCGTCCGGTAACACAATCTGTATCACATCCTCGCGTGGTTGTTTTTTGTTGCGTTTTCCTTTTTTGAACCTGTATATAT